>NC_083472.1:10227500-10527500 GCF_030014155.1 Tachysurus vachellii
CAAACGCACCAACAACACGAACCCATCAGCTTTGGCATCGACCAGATCCTCAACAACACGGAGCAGCCGAGTAGCTGCATGGTGCCGAGCCGCGCAGGAGACGCGGACTACCAGCTCGCGCCTAACGTGTACACCAACGGGTATGGCGGCGTATACAGCCCGGCATGCTCCATGGCACCTGGCCTGGGAGGCTCATACAATGTAAACATGAACATGAACGTAAGCATGAACATGAACGTGAATGTCAGTTCTGGAAACGCAGGGGGCGTGATCCGTGTACCAGCTCACAGGCCCATGCCCGCTGCACCTCATCCGCCTCCCTCTGCGCATCCGCCGGGTATCGCGGCCGGCTTGCCCACAGTGCCCACCGTGCCCACCATGGGAAACCCGTCCTCCTTCACCTTCCCTTGGATGGAGAGCAGTAGGAGGTTCGCGAAGGACAGATTAACTGGTAAGTTTTTTTTTTTTTGTTTTTTTTTACAAAGTACGAATATCTGTAAATTAATTTCATGTTAGATAATATAAAAGGTCACAACTGGCATAAAATCACCGGCAATAAAATAGGCATAATATCACGCAGTTCACACACACACACACACACACACACACACACACACACACACACACACACACACACACACACACACACACACACATATATAGTAGTTGATATAATAGTAGCAGTATACTACATTATACATTTACAAGTAGTATATCACTACCACCACCACCAATAATAATAATAATAATAATAATAATAATAATAATAATAATAATAATAATAATACATATAATAATAAATAAAGACAAGAATTTCGATATTATTGATTATTAGTAATATATTAGTAATTCATAAATAGCAGCTAAAATTTATTTTAATAAAATAATATATGTTTACATTCTGAATTATCCTATATTCAGTTCTCTGACTCATCTAAGTCTAATATAAAAATAGAAATTGATAATGGTTTTCAAATATTACTTAAAATCAATGTCATTTCAAATATAAAAATAATATTATAATATAAAAGTATTTCTGTTTCAGCTGAATAAAAAAAATTAATATAAAAATATAATAAAAAATATTCTAATGGTTTAGGGCTTATAGTCTCTCAAAGGCATACATAATTTTACTTCGAAATAACTAATGTGCTGTAATGTATTTAGATGGCATAATTATATCTATATCTAAATATTTAATTTTTTTTTCAAATTATATTAGATTTGAGGATTATGTGGAGATATAGGAATGCTTTCTAAAGTTACATTATTGCCCAGTGTTAAGGATACGCAAACTTCTACGTACCAGTTATACTATATATATTGTAAAATAAATTGTAAAATAAAATAATATGAGAAAAGACAAATACTAAAAAAAAAATCATCCATTATATTATATTGGGCTTTTATGCAGTAAGATAATCATCATCATCATCAACATCATCATAATGTAGAAATTGTTGCAGATAATATATTGCAAATACATTATTATTGTATCTGCAATTATCTACACTATATATATATAATATTCTTAATATATTATTTATAAAACAATTAACATTGCTTTGATTTTTAGATATTCTGCTCGTATATACCAACATATAAGATTAGCCAACTAGCTTCGGAATAAAGGTGTATTTTTTTCAAATTGGTATTAATTGATTTTGCCACTTTTAAGACAGAATGCAAAAATGTTTAATATAACTACGATATTTAAAACAAAGTACAAACTAAAGCCTTAATATGCTAAATACCGCAGACATATCAGACCGCGTGCCGTGTGTGTGTGTGTGTGTGTTTCTCACTCCGGTTCGCTATGACGTCACCTATATTAAGACGAAAATGAAGAAACAATATGGATTTCTCCACATAAAATATTCACAGAGCCGCTCTATTCTCATCAATTATTAAAATGAGAGAATAATATGTCAACTGAAAAAGCTCTCTTGTAAATATGCTTATCAATTTTACTCATAGTCACTTTGGGCCACTCGTTTAATATGTTTTATCTTTGCCCAATCTTTGAATGGCTTTTTGAATGGTGTTGCGCAGTGCCGTTGTGTCTTTTACACTACAGTGAATTGTGGCAAGCGTTAATTTTCTGTGGTTATGTTATAGGGAATTGCAGGCTCGGGTCTCCGATATTTTTATGCGTCATGCGTTTTTTTTTTTTATTGAGATAAACAATCTTCTTATTTAACACAGGAGTCCTATGAGCTTTTACGGAATTTCAACGCGTTTATAAGTCTATACATTAGATAAAAACAGTCAAATTCTGAGGATCTACGAACACATTCAAACTCCTTTGTTTCACTCCGCACCCTTGACTTTATTTCCCTAACAGAAAACCCACGCAATATTAAATGTCAAATTTAGACACCACATATTATGTATTATATTTGTGCTTATTTTGCGTGGTTTGCGTGTGTCACATGGCATTTTTTGTACCTATTAAACATTTATTTAAAAAAAATAAATTATTTTAGAATTGTTGGATATGCTCACTGGATGCTCATGTGCAATTGAATTATTTTTTACTCACAATCTCATATCAGATTATTTTTCCAATCCGTTTCAAATTATTTAACAATAACAACTCGATTTTAATAGTGTGAATTCAGTAGGAATTTTCTTGCAGCAGTGTCCTCTATCATCTCATGTCGCATGTCCGCATTTCACAACAAGTGTCCCACTAGGGCTCGTTGTGCTGCCTGAGACCTGATATTCACCGCGCACCGCACCGCACATCACAGGACTGGGACGCAATGAAAGGCAACACCGCGTGTTTTTTGTTGTTAATTGACTCCTTGGCAGTGTGCAAGTTTATTAAAGCACAGAAATGCATAAACAGTTCAGTCAATAAAAATAGCTGGTTGACATTTAAAACAGAATTACTTTGAGAGTGTGTGCGTAATGTAATAATCCAAATCTTACTTACTGTTACTACTCTGTCGTACCTGTATATTCGTATGGAGCATAAGCTGAACAGGTTTCCTTGTTGTAAATATGTGTTTTTGGCGTGTTTGTGATACAGTGTTGCTCAGCATGCCGCATTGACGCGCAACAGCAAAACCAGGACACATTAGCAAGCCCAGATTTCTGATTATGAAGAAAAAAAAATTAAATTGCACGCAATTACTGCTGGGGCTGAATGCACAACAATAATCACACCACCCTATAAGTACACGATGAAAGGCAGATAGACATTGCACAGTACCACTTGGATCCAAGGCGGACGTTTGATGCCAAATTATTCTCTATAGTCTGGAGGAAAATCTGAACGCACATCCTGGTGTGCCTTTTGACGAGCATAAACAGCGTCGAATACCCCCGTTGTGTTTCAATATCCCCTCACTGCATCCATTATATGTATATTTATTAGATTGCTACAAAGGTAATATTCGCCACGGGAAAAGCCAGGCGTTGTCGCATGAAGGTGATATCGCGTCGAAGTGATTTTATTACTGTCCGCATATTCTCCGAGGTAGGATTTGATATTTTTTGATGTGCCCACGCTAAATTCTATTACAGCGACATATCATTTAGAATTCCCTTTGCTGTCGAGCTCGCAAAGGGCTCGTGCGCTTTCGTTTCCAGCTGACCCGTAGATTTATTTGTGGCCTCTCTGTGATAGAAAAGCTTTTTGTTCACACCTGAGACTGTGTTGAGAAGAAGAAGAAAAAAAAGAAAATGCTGGCTTTAAAATAAAATTCATATTTTAAATAAATATTGCACCATTGCATCAAATGATGAGTGTCAGCGTTTTAATAAACTCAATTAAATTCAATACCCACTAGGTAGTGTTTTCTAATTCGTTAGCATTTTAACAAAGACAATTTTTTGGTTATTTATTTATTTATTTATTTATTTATTTATTTATTTATTTATTTATTTATTCATTTATTTAATTATTTATTTGTTGCTAACATTCTGTAATCTCACTGATAGTGATTATATGATCGCTTTAATTTCACATAAGTTATTACGCTCTTATCGAATTGATTATGTCGCGACCTTGACAGCCTGTCAGTCAGACTCAGCCTTGTAATTAATAGCAATCAGGTTTCATTCTGTGCAGAACTGATGTGGCTGAGCTTCTGATCACATCACATCACATAACAAGCCTGCTCACTTACCTTTTACCATTAAGATGCACGATGGCCTGACAGAAGCAAAAAGAGATGCATGGGCTCAGGATCATGTGTTTCTTTAATTTGACTGGAATTTGTTTTTAATATTTGATACCTAAACGTATTTACACTGTAGGAACCTAAAGGTCAGAAGTAAAGTCCAAACCTGACTTTATTTCTTTTTATAACTAAAACAGATCCAATGTCAGATCATTCTCTCCAGTATGGCCAGTGTGAATAATGTGAAAGGAGTTTTTGAGTTCCTATCTGCATGAACAGCTTGTGCAGGAAACTTCTGTTACACATGAGCGTGTCTGAATGCAGAAGATCTTTTTGGTGAAAAGACTTTACAGACGTCTAGCTCAGTATTAATCCTCCACTGGTTCGTATGTCACACGGTTAGCAGAAAACCAGTAAAGCACCAAATAGTGTCCTCACATCACATTGTCCGTCTATAGCCCACATCTGTCTATGTCACTTATTTGTAGGATTAACAAAATGCAAAATCATATTTCATCATGTCCACAAAGAGTTTCAAAATGGGAATAATTACAATATATTTTCTTTAAAATCTGCGCCAATATTAACATGAGAATGCTTTGGGGAAACTCGGCCCTGAACCAGTAGGCTGTCTAAACGCTGATTTTCAGAGCAATTACAGTTCATCTGACATTTCTAGGTTAAATTACAAAGCTACTGTACTCTCTGCTCACCCGTATTGCAGATGTTTTGCACCATTAACACTTCAAGGGTTCTTTAAGGGTTCATTTCATAATTAAGGGTTCTTATCCTGCTAAAAACCTTTCTTCTTGGGAATACATTCAGACAGGGAAATGCTGTTCATTACAGAATTTTTAAATGCCACCCATTTCTTTAGGATACCATGCATGAACAGGCACAATATACATAAAATAGAATATATTTATGCTTTAATAAATGTTAGCACATTTCTGGTTATTAATTTGATTGTTTTGTCATATTATGCAGGTTGTTCAAACAATAAGTGTATAATTTCGGGTTTTTAAAATGTTATAAGGGTTTTTCATGCTTTTATTGCAATATTAAATATTAAATATTAAAATGCTGAAATCCAGTCCATACATGAATTTTAACATAAATAATTATTGATTCATTCATTCATTCCACAGAATTTTTGTGAGTCTATTCTGTCAGGCTATACATTAAATAAATGTGTAGTAAGTGTGTACATTAAAAATAATTAGTAGTATTTCGCCAGAATTAAAATCATTTTGAAAGAGAATAAATTTAATTTTACCTTCTTTTTTTTGTGCATGCCCACATGCAGACACACACACACACACACACACACACACACACACACACACACACACATATACAGTGACATAGAGAGAGAGAGAGAGAGAGAGAGAGAGAGAGAGAGAGAGAGAGAGAGAGAGAGAGAGAGAGAAACAAACATTAAGTGTGAACAAGTCACTAGGTTTACATTTAGTCAAGCTCATATTAGTTACTCCTGTCAGCGAGCAGTCCCAACATATTACACTGTTGATAAACTTGGGCAGGCTGTTAATAAGCACCCAAAGGCCTTGCTGTGCCTGGGGCTGTCATCTCTCTACATGGCTACAGGGCCAGAGGGCCTCATCTGAAGGAAACTCAACCAGGGTCTTCCCCCATGGTATTATACTAACCCAAGTTAATATAATATAAACAAAATAACTTGACTTCAGATATCTATTGCAAACTGTGTGTCCAGGTTAATGCCATACTTTACTACAGAAACATCCACTCAAAAACAGTGCATACAATGTGTCTGAACATCCAGGTGATCTGGTCTCAAAAACTAATACAAACAGCTTAAATATGGTTAATGTTAGTATTCAGTAACATAATGTATAACAAATAGTATTCATAACAATGTTAGTATTGACTTAAAGGTGTATGGACAAATTTATCATGAGATTGTGATGTACTAAAAAGATCTTTGTATACATATTTATTCTCCTACGAAGAGAAAGTCTATTAAGGTACAATATATACACATGTCCAGATAAAAGATCCAAATTAAATATAAGATTATGGTATTACACTAGGGATTTGTTTATTTATTTATTTAGTGAGAATTTATTTTATTAAAAATGTATTGCATTATATATATACACATATATGTATATATATATATATATATATATATATATATATATATATATATATATATATATATATATATAAATAAATAAACAAACCTATGATATTAATCTTATATATATATATATATATATATATATATATATATATATATATATATATATATATATATATATATATATATATATATATATATATAGGATATATATATTAATCTTATATATATATATATTATATAAGATTAATATCATAGGTTTGTTTATGTATTGATTTGCTAGATTTATGCTTTATTAATAAACATGCAGCTTTTGCTGTCTGATATTTTTAATACTGAACACATGTGTAATATTTTCTTAACACTGCACATTTGTGTTTTCATGTTTTACAGCTGCTCTGTCTCCGTTCTCGGTAACGCGGCGGATCGGTCACCCGTACCAGAACCGCACGCCGCCCAAGCGGAAAAAGCCGCGCACGTCGTTTAGTCGCGTGCAGATCTGCGAGCTGGAGAAGCGCTTTCACCGTCAGAAGTATTTGGCCTCCGCTGAGCGCGCGACACTCGCTAAAGCGCTAAAGATGACGGACGCGCAAGTTAAAACCTGGTTCCAGAACCGCAGAACCAAATGGAGGTGCGGAACTTCTATTCATTCATTCATTCATTCATTCATTCATTCATTCATTCAACGCAACTCTTTCATTGATATCTATTATTTAGCACCGTTTTTACAGAACAAAATAATGAACGATATGTAATAAAATAATAATAGCAGTCTAAATGGAGTTCATAAACCCCTATTATCTAAAACAACCTATTGTTAAAACTAAACACCTTAAGCACCACCCCCCACCACCAAAAAATGCACGCAAGCAAACAAAGAACCAAACAAAAGACCTTTACTATAAAGTCATATGTTTCCTCTTTTCTGTTTTTATACTTCTAGTTCCAATTGTGAGGGAGTTAAGCACATTTAAAAACGTGTTTTAGTAAACACAAATGCTATTTTATGTATTTTATTATGTCTTTTCCACATATTTCTGAGGTTTGTTTTTATCTTACAAATAGATTCACCTATGCATTAAACTATTACTATTTCTGTAACAAAATGAAATATTAAGTTTAAATGTAATGCATGTACAAATAATTATTTCAACCTGTTTTCGCATTGTGGTTATTCCCAATATGTATAAAACAAATTATTTTACTATTCAAACCAGAACACATAAATAAAATTAAATAAAGTATTCGTTAGTTATAAATCTAAGGGTTGTTATTAAACAGACATTAGAGAGATAAAATTTCATTTTGTGTATATTGCCTTTGTTTTGCTTGTGAACACTAGAGCCAAGTATCTGCATGTGTCTCACTAGGTTGCATGAGGAAGTGCTGGCCTAAACATGTGCAAGGAAGTGGATGTAGAGGGAAAATGCTTTAAAGGATCACAAAGTGCAGCTTTAAAATTTAATTTGACGTATGAGAAAAGTGCCGCAGGATACAAATGTAGCCTATGTAATGAGAACAATAAAGAACCACGGCTTTTAGATTGGAACCATTTGTTAAAATTTGGGCTCGATCGGACTGATCCCCTGTTGGCAGTAAATGTTTGTGTTTGTGTGTGTGCACCAAGCCAGACAGCTCTCTTGCCAAGAGTGAGATTCATTGAAAAGGGCGTTTTGTGTCTCGTGGTAAAACAACACTTTGGTTTTGCTTAGCTCTGCTAAATGTTTTCCCTTCATTTTCTTTGGACACCAATTTCCTTGACCAAGCAGAAGTGCTGCAGCTCTTAAAAGCTTACGTTGAAACTTGCTTTCTAGTGCATTATGGAGCCCATAGGTCTGAATAATTGAGTGTATGTCCATCCTTTCGCTTTAATCCAATCAACCTGTTGCTGTTGGCTCTTTTAGGACAAATGAGTGTGCAATCTAATTAAGGGCAGGCTGACTTTACCTTGGTTTTTATCAACAAGCTACAGTGGGCAGGCAAGCTGCTGCTGAAGCTGATGCATTTATAATGAAGCTGAGTCATGGCCTTTAAAGAATTATAGATTAAAGAAGAATAGATTAAAGCCATTTTGATGTGTCAACTCAATAATATATCCTTCTCTATTTCATTTAGACATTAGTGGGATCAGTTGTTGGCTACTTAGGTGAAATTAGTAGGCCATATAATGTGAATCTTTATTACATATAGGGAAATGTGATAACTTCTTTTCACCTTACAAGGTATTTGCTGTATTACCGTAAAATACTTTTTCATTCAGATATGTGGAGCAAATATGTGAAATAAATATTAACAATAATCACAAAGGTGCGACATATATTTTTGATATAAATTAAAGGTAACACATACCACATTTTTGTATAAATATTAAATTACATTAATTTTTATTTAGTTATTTATAGGTTGTCTTTAGGTCAGGTTTTCATTTCACTTCAAGTTGTATACTGTATATAACTGTGTAAGCTACACATAAAATCTTGGAATATTATATATAAAATATTATACTAAATACAAGATTAGATATATTATATTCTATTGTATAAAGTAATATAAAACCATGGTATTGTTTTTATCACTTGAAAAAAGTGTAGTTAAAGATATAAATCCAAAAAATGTATAGTTTCAATTATAAATGTGAATAAATATATCAGATACAATAATCAGAAAAAAAGAAATAAATCAGAATACAATACTAAACACAAATTAACTATACTTAACACAAACTGGCAGTCTGTGGTGCTGACCCTGAAATATTCAAAACATAAAGGTTCATTCAATGTAATGGTTTTCTTCTACTGTTAGAAAGCCCTTAACTTTAAAAATGGACCTATATTTACTAGTTTTGGTCATATATGGATAACAGTTAGCGATGTATTTGTGTAGTGTTGTGCCAGCTAATTCACTACAACGGTTGCTGCACTACTACTGAACCTACATGGATATCACAACATATTTGATCAGAATGTTCTTTGGAAGTATTTTCCAGCAGGCGGTTTCTAAATTATTTACAGAATATAAGTAGTCGTTTGGGTTAAACTCTGTATGTTACCTATATAGTTACCTATGTAGCATTTCCCGATTTTAACCATGAGCAGAAATATGTTTACTTAGTCATCTATAGTAGACACTGTAGAACATTTTAAAATTTTTTGATGTCCTCTATATATTTCTGAATGTTTATTCCATAGTTAGTTTTTATTCCCACACTACAAAAAAAATCTGTCCCAAAGAGAAGCATGAGACATGTAGAAGCAGGATCTAATGCAAGTCTGAAAAAGTCTACATCAAATGATCCACTAAAACCTTTCTACAAACCTAAGCGATTTTAAAGACATTGCGTAATGGTTTAAAAAATTTTATTTTTGAAAAAAGAGTTTTAGCTAAGCAAACAATTCCCACTCTTCTTTTGTCATTTAGTTCGATATCAGGATTTTGGTAAAGCTTCATCATTTCTGACAAAAGACTGATGATAAATTAACATATTTTTTATTTAAAATAAATTTTATTCAGTTTATTAAACCACATATATATATATATATATATGTATCAATATAAACACATACACAGCTAAACAATGTTGACCAGCATCTTATTTTCATTAGTAGTTTTTATTATTATCTGTACCATTGTAGTGCAATGGTAAAGCCATGAAAACACATTAGCAGAGTGTCTAAACAAAGAATATACCAGCAATCAAACACCAAATACAATTGTAAGATATTTTTATCCCTGAAAATGGGTAGAAAATGCACTGAGGTTTTTGAGGGCTGTAACGAAAAAAAAAAAAAAAGAAAATACAGGAAATATAAAAATAACTTTCTCATTCTCATCTGTTTATCTTATATATAACCAGTGTAGTTGATGGATATAAAAAAAAATCTAAAAATTTACACTAGTAACTTTTACACTAGTGCAAAATTAAAACAGGAGAAATCATACTGAAATCGAAAACTTTACATATGTAGCTTAAAATGTGACAGTGAGAATGATAGCAGATGTTTCTGATGCTGGGGTAAGAATTATATGGAAAAAAATGAATAAATGAAAATCCTTAATAGCAAATTAAATTGAATGCATCTATAATAATGTAGATTGCCAGTAATACTATGTGTGTGTGTGTGTGTGTGTGTGTGTGTGTGTGTCAAAGTCAAAGCACTGCTGTAAGAAGTAGCGCTTACGTATATATGTGGAAGCATTCATTTTTTAAAACATTTTTGTTCTCCAGTATTTTTCTCCAGCAAGAATTTTGCACACCCCTCTGTTTATTATTGAATCATTACTGTTTTTAGTGCGTTTAAATAAATACCCTCTAAATTCTGTCAATTTGGGACTAATGTTTTTGTTGTTGGAAAGCTCAGGAATAGAAATGCTCCCTAATAAAAAAAAAATAAAGAATATTACTGAACAGTAATATATATATATATATATATATATATATATATATATATATATATATATATATATATATATATATATATATATATATACTGTATATAGTTATTTTACAGTTATTAAGGGATTCCTTACTGTTAAAAAATGATGGTTAATGCTTATGAAGTGAATATTAAGTATTAATTAAATATCTCAGATCTGAACAAATCACAAATTTCTAATGTTTAGAAATTCACTGCACGTGTTTGCAGATTTCTAGCAACTTGAAAATCATGTCATTGTTGCCAGATTGTGAAGAAATCTACAATAGTTATTTAAACTATGCTGAGACAATATATATCTAAACATATTTTTTGAAGACTGCACATTGTGCGAGAAATATTATCTAAGTCTTCTTTTTGTCTCTGCTCACAGAAGACAAACGGCTGAGGAAAGAGAGGCCGAGAGGCAGCAGGCGAACCGCTTAATGCTTCAGCTTCAGCAGGAGGCTTTTCAGAAGACACTGAGCCAACCGCTCCAGCCCGACCCTCTTTGCCTCCATAACTCATCTCTGTACGCTCTGCAGAACCTCCAGCCGTGGGCCGAGGACAACAAGGTGACCTCCGTCACCTCTGTCGCATCCGTGGTCTGACCCACACCCCCCTAATTTGAATTGGCTAATGAGAAAGGAAAGGATTTTATAGCCAGGGTTTAATAGGATTATGGGACGCAATATAGGGGAACATTTGGGTGGATCTCAAACACATTTGGACTGATTTCAGGAGCCTAAGTTCTAAGCCATAAGTTAAGCATATTTATTTTGTAAAGCTCTAACAGAGATCTTGCTTCATTCAGTCCTGTTTATTGTGTTCTCTTCCAGTCATATATGGAAAGAATTGAATCATTTAAATACTTTATTTTATATGATGGTGTGGAATCAGCTTCCTCTTTGTAATGAGATAATACTGACTTGGAAGAATTGTGGGGGAGGTCAGTGACAAATGAGTGTGTTGCATTTCTTCATTCCCAAATGGACTGTAATGGAGGTTGAAACCCAACACACTCCTTTTTTTCTGATAAATATTGTTACTCCCACCTGAATCTGGTCATTAGTTCATCGCTTACACTCCGTTTTTACTCCTTTTCCTTCAGCTGCCCGTATAACAGAGGGCGGCATCCTGTTGTCTCTTCCAACCCAAAAGCGTGGATGAATTTCGCCCATCAAGACGGCTGTTTGTCTACGTGCCATCTGGCATCAACGAGGCCGACTCAACCACTGACTCGTTTGTTCTTGTTGTTTTGCTTTGAGCTCCGTAAGATGTATTTGTGATGCATGTTCACCGCGTCTCTTGTGTGTAGACTGGGACTGAAGACCTGGAGTTCTTCTTCACCTGAACTTTGCAAGCAATTACAAGAATTGCTCCCTGTGTATTCTTCATGATATGACATTCAAAAGTCGTTTTATATTAAACATGATTGTGACTTCTAAAAAAGTCTATCGTTTTTAATCACTTTTTTGTTTTACTTGCGTCTACCTCTGTCTTTGTGCATAAATCTGATAACGAACAACCAACAGATAATTGAGCTGATAACTGAACTCAACAATAAACTCACTCTGTAATGTTTTCCAGTATCACTGTCTGTAGCTAGGAGGCTTTGAGTAGGGTTGGTAAAAAACTGATATGGCAAGGTGTTTTGTTGCCCGTGACCCGTGTCCATCCAGTGCATGTGTGTGCTGGTAAACAAGTATTATCATCCATATAAAAAGGAAAAGAACAGTGAGTCAAAACAAAAACGTTTCCTCTCTGGATGCCACAGCACAGCGCTATCAGGGTTAATCTCATGAGGAGGGGTGCAAAGCTCCGCTGTATTCTCTGCACCAAATGAGCCTTCACACTCCACACTACACATGGCTGCCTCTCCCAGGAAATGCTGAAGAAGTAAACTGATTAGAGGAGTGTGTGGTGCGCAGTCTGTGGCCCACAGCAGAGAATCCACAGCAACATAAATCAAAGGCTGCTGCTTGGATTGGAAAACAGACTATATTTAATAGAAATGCCAGTGTTATCTCTGTAAAATAATACAGCTTTCTGGGATACTCTTTTTCTAAACACTGTTTAGTCTTGATAAAACTATTCACTCAATTAGTTCAGTCAAAGTGTTTAAACATACGGAGGTTTGTCTGATTAAAAAAAAAAATCTCTTTACACAGATTTAATTTCAACTTACTAAATACTAACACACTTAAAAAACTCATTTCATTATTCATATCCAGATTCCAACGAAAAATTATATATTATAATATGCTAGTATATAGTATATATATATATATATAAACACAGTGTAGTAAATAGGATATAAAACATGTATCTTAGAAATCATACTGAAATCGAAGCCTTTAAATATGTAGCATTAAAGTGAAAACTAATTAATTCAGATCTCACTGATGGCAAATCAAACTGAATGTGTCTATAATAATGTAGATTATGGGTAATGCTATTTGTAAAAATACTTATATATACACATAAAGGAAGTTGTCTTTTTTTTCTGAAAATCTTTCAGATATTTGTAAGCAGCAATGTCTATAGTGATTATTGCATTACTGGTCAGTAATTTAAGCATTTCATCATATCCAGATTCCAACATTTAAAAAGATTATTTAAAGACAAAGAGCCCAGATCCTTTCACATTATCATTTTCTGTTAGATTTTTTTGACATTCTGATATTAGTCAGCATCAGTGATCATGTGTAATTAAATATTAATAAAATTAAATGAAATTAAGAGAAAAAAAAAAGTTTCCTTATTCTACTAAACTCAACATGAAAATCTTACTAAAAAATACTTCTTATAAGAATATTGGATGCAGGATTTTTTTTTTTATCAATATGATTGAAATCATATCATATTCAATTTTTCATTGAACTAAACAAAATCCTCAATGATCACTTAACACATAAAGTCCAGCTGGAATGCAGATCAACCACAGATGTACTAATTCACCAGTTGCAATTTTACTGCAAATTTGTCAACGGCATGATTGTATAATGAATTGAAATTGTTTATGTCATAAATACAAACAACCTTTCACTTGATCAAGATAGTCAACAAAAATGAAACTGAAAACATTTAGCAAAACCTGTCAGAACACTGTATGCATACTGTCAGCAAAAACAAATGTGTTTTGCGGGTGATTAGAGATACATCCTCCACTGTTTTCATATCAGCAGTTAAACTGTACAGTACAATATTATCTATATTCTTTTTCAAAATATACCTATTACCTAAGCCCACAATGATACAACTCTGCTTTGAGTTTGTAGTCAGATTTGATGTTGTCTTGGCTGGTTTACGTTCTGTCAGTATGAGCCGACTGCCTGGTGATACCTCTTTCACCCCTATTTCCTCTTCTAGCCCTCAACCACTTTCATCTCATGTCTCTCTGCCACCATTGCGATGTGACTTGGATCGTCTTACAAAAAAACAATTCCTCTTCTTTCACTGTTTTCAAAACATGGTATTGTTTAGCTACAGGTGTTGTGATCGTCTTTTTATCCGCGATGGTGTGACTCTTTTTTTTTTTTTTTAAAGTCTACACAACGCTCTACACAGTTTGCCACAGTTTAAAAATATCCACCACACAAAGAAGTCTAAAGTAGACATTCATGTGTACAGACACTGCAGGAGTAAATCAATTCAACCTTCAGTGTCTGGCCTAGTGGTGGAATGGTATTTTTAAAAAAAACACAGTGTGATAAGCATAAAATCCCTGTATCACTGTCTGTTTCCTATATGCTATGATATCATTGTCTGTACAGGTAACACGTTATTTGGTATACAGCAAACAATACTATTTCATACAGACATATAAAACCTCACACAACACTGCTATTGGGAACTATTTTTTCATGTTTCATTTTCAGTTTTTTTTGTTTTGAACCTTAGAGGACACACATCAGAAATCATTTTGTCACTGTCAGTCTCCATATACTGTAACACGAAATGAATAATATGAGTATTGTAAATGATCATATTACAGTATACTGTGCAGCACAAATTCATACCCTTAGTGTGATCCCTTGTGCTCCTTGTAGTACATTGGTTTCATTGCTTGATTGATTCACTTCATAATGTAGAAAAGCAATTAAGGAAAAATGAAATTAAAGGCCCATCACCGTAAAAAATAAATTACAGTTAACTGACAGCAATTTTCTGGGAGCCGAGATGTCAAGTAGTTACTGTAATTAATATTTTCAGCATTGTTACAGCATTGTTTGTTAAAAATAATGGCACCTTATACACTATATATTTAAATAAAATGCAGTTGTAGTCCTGATTTAAGGATTATTTTTTGGCAGTATATTAATGTAAACACTGCTGCAATATTAGTTACACTGTTTTTGTAACTATCATTCGAAACATGCTGTATGTCGTATTGAATACATATGTATGAGTAAAAAATCCGAACATTAGATCCTGAGGAAAAAAGTGTGTAAGTAGTCATTTAATTTCACTTTGCATAAGAACAAAAAAAAAATATATCAATGAACAGAAGAAGACAAGAACATTGTTTCCTTTTGTATACTAATACAGTATAAACAGTGACAGAACCAGCAACAGATCTTACCAACTATGGAGTGAAGTATTAGAGAGCACTCTCCAGTATTACATTTACAGAATTTGACAGAAGGCCTTGTCCAGAGCACCTTATATTTATCTCACTTATACAACTGAGCAGTTGAGGGCTTGCTTGTAAGGGCCAGATTAACAGCCCTGGGATTCAAACTCAACATTCTGATTAGTAAACAACATCTTAACCACTGAGTAACCATCATCAAAACACCAAGAAAGTAGTTTTTGGAAGATTGTTGTTCATCTCTCCAGTACAGTTTTAGAGAATTTAAAGGATCTATATCAAGATCTGCTGTTATTTGGTAAAGTCTAGTGAAACAAAACCATGCTAAGACACCTGTGTAATTACAGGCTATTGGGGGTATTTGGGGGTCTGACCTTCCAAATGAAATTTACCCAAAGAAAGTTTGAGGGAAGGGTTTTAATTAATTGTACTGATAAAAAACTACCATATTGTCAGTCTGGAGTTAGTGGGTTTCCTTTCTTTGCATTTTACCCCTATGACTGTATTCCCACCTGTGCTCCCAAAAAATACTTCAGAACCAAACATAATAAAGCTGTTATGTAAGATAAACGATGATTGAAATATGACAGTATTTCAGTATTTTTAATGTCAGAAAGACAGTACAAACATCTATTGCACACCTGCACAAATGATTGTTACTTTTAGCTGTCTCAACCTGTTGTAGGTGTTAATTGACGACTTAGCCACAACCCAGTGAACCCAGTCCATAAGCCAGTCACAACACAATACACACCTCTACAAGTCAATCACAACACAGCACATATCTCCAAGAAACAATAACAACACAGTGCACCAGCAGATACTTTCAGAATCTGTATTTATAATTTTGAAGTAGGATATTGTTATGGCAAATCCATATGTCGGAGTCAGGGGCACAGTGGTGGGCATGCTTGCCTTGCACCTCCAGGGTTGGGGGTTGACATCCTCCATCTAGCCTGTGTGTGTGGAATTTGCAGGTTTCTTTTGTATTGTTTTATTTGGCCCTCTACATTGTACATTCATAGTGTGTGTGATTGTTGTTTTGCCATAATTTGTCAGCCTAGCCAGGGTGTTCCCTGCCTTGTGTGCACAGTCCTCTGGGATAGGCTCTAGATCCGCCACAACCCTTTGTATCATAGGGGGTAGAGAAAAATGTGTGTATTTATGAATGGACCCCCTCCTTCATTCAAATAACTAGAGAATGTAATTTAATAAGTAGTTAAGTATGATGAAATATGGGAGGAAACTGCACTGAACCTGCATAAAAACTGCAAAAACAGGTCTTTAGTAGGTCATGTATGACAAGCACTTGCATATAACACCAGCATGTACCTGCTGTATTCTGCAATCCGCAGGCATCAATCAACTCCACTTAAACTGCCTAACATGCCAAATACCCCTGCTAGTGCTCTAACTTAATCCAAAACAGCATATCAGTGTAGAAATAGTGTGCTGCTCCAACATAATGGTAGTTTAAGTCTAGTCTAAAGTAATAGCTTTGTGTACTGTGCAAACGACAGTTTGACCATTTAACCATTTTTCTCTAACAGAGTTCAAATAAAATTATATTTAACACATCTAAATGACAATAAGACAACATTTGAAAGGCTTTTTTATATATTACACGGCTTTAACATTTATTTTGTTGTCACGCCATCTAGTGTAGAAATACAACACGTTACACATTTCAGAGAAGCCGTTATAAAAAAAAAGTGTAGAAATAATTCTACACACTGCAATTCTATTGGACGACGGCTCGTCAATCAATCCTAGGCTGCTTTCTGATTGGGTCGCTTTACCGTCAATCCTTAAACAAGGCGTTACTTTCCACTCGTTTGTTGCGCAAAAATGGCAGAGAAAGACTTGAGCAGACCCCAGATGTTTTTATTTGGTGAGTTCCATCGAGAAATTGTTATGTTGCTTGGGCATTTTATGTTGCTAGATATTCGTTCTCCATCTTTACGCAACCTGGTAAATAAATATTAAGCTAACACGAAGTAATTCCATGGTGAATGCTAGCTAGCTGAGCAGTTAGCATAATTTACCTTTGTTTTTAGCCAGTCTGCTAACATGCAGGAACACAATGAGGTGTCTTGGTACAGTACGTCACTTGCTAGTTATGTGTTTATTTTAAGCTCTTTTCAATTGTTTTTAGGAAGTTCTGCGACGACTAATGCCTCACTTCTACTGTTCTGTGCCAGCGTATAGAATTTTATTGCAGTGTTATATCGTCTTGTGCTGCTTCAGGTCCATACTTTAGCATTGATACTGTAAAGTGTGACTGAATCCCAAACGGCTCTAGTATGCAACTGAACTCCCAGTGCAATGTTTAGCTAAATAATTGCATTCTGCAGTGCAGATGTGCAGATTGCTGATGTTTTTCTTGTTGCACAGGGTGTGTGCTGAAGGCTGATAAAAAGGAGCACAAAGTCGAAGTAGACGATGATGAAGTTGACCACCAGTTGTCTTTGAAAGCGGTATTTTTAACACGGTTTAACTTTAACATATATACATGTATGATTAATATACAGAGGTGGGGGTAAGTCACACATGTGCAAGTCACAAGTAAGTCTCAAGTCATGAATGTCAAGTCAAAGTCGAGTCTTTTTTAAATATTTGTCAAGCAAGTCTCAAATTTGCAACTTAAGTCTGACTCGAGTCAAGTCATATGACTCTAGTACACCATCTCTGTTAATATAACTAGATCAGGCCAAGGACACTGATTTAACTTTAGTGGAAACAGATATATATAAACCATATACATATTAGTGTATTTTTTGATAACCTGTAAGCATTGCACAGATATTTGTTTAGTTTTATGTATATTGCAGGTTTGATTGTCTCATATGAAACAAATATTTCTCAGGGTTTTTATCATTTCTTGATGCACGCTGAGCTCTAGAGATGGTCCTATGGATGTACCGTATTGTTTTAGTTTTTCTTTACCTCTTTTTCTTCTCAGGTGTGCCTGGGAGCAGAAGCAGAGGATAAGTTACATACAGTGGAGATAGAGGGAGTGACATATGATGGCAAGACGACCAAAATCCCTCTTGCTGTTCTAAAGCCATCTATTCTGCCTTCTGTAAGTGCTTTAGTCTAATAGTTCACTACTGCATCAAATCAACAACTACTAAGCACTTTATAATACATGTATTACATAGTAAAATATAACCCATACTGTTATAGTTTTAACAGAACAAGAGCATCTAGCAGTCCCACCAAAATTTCTTGTTGATTTTTGCTGGTTAAATTAATTTTTGCATTTTTTTAAGCTGCTTCACTTGGCGAAATTGCAATCACAGGATTCTTCTTTTAAATTACTGCCAGTGAAGACACATATGCAATTACTTTGAATTCTGTGATGGCTTCTGTAAATGCATGCTGTGATGATGCCATATCTGTGAAAAATCTGTTAATTTTAAAAATTGCAATTGAAATCGTGGAGTTAATTTCTGAAATTACACAATTCTAGAAACCTCTAGTGGATTGGTATGTGAAAGGTACGTATGTGAAAAAGTGAAATAGTGAGCTCCTATTCTTGTTCAGTCTACAGGTGAAACAAATCAGCTGATTGATAAATTACCTAAAGGTCAGCTCATATTAAGAACAATAAAGACAGTTGCCCTGGAGTTTTATCTGCACGTGTCTAAATTATTATGTGATTGTAAAGACCTGTTAACAGGCTGTTGCTGTTTTTTCCTAATATAATTGAGCTTTTACACAAAAGCATACATTCTGTTATTGTAAAGCCATGCATTTTTTAACATGTTCAAAGAATGTGCCTTGAAAATAGGTTGAGTCATGGTTGTCAGATCATCTGTGAAAAAGATCATCTGTCAGATCATCTGTGAAAAAAAACTCTCCATGACCTCACCAATCACTCGTCTCCTTTCAGCGTCGGCTGTGGAAAAAATGACCTTTTTCCATAGTTGAGGGGAATGCTATGTCATAGTTTTGTGCTCACAGACTTATATTAAATATAAATATAATAGGATCACTAGAATCTAATCCGATATGAATAAATTGATCTGTCATGAAAAGCTTTACTTGCCTATACTGTGGGTTGATTATAGGATGTGTTTCAATCACAATGCACCACAAAAACCAGGGAGCACTGATTCTGATTATATTCCATTACTGATAATGATGTTTTATTTTCTGATGCTTCTTTAAGACAAAACAAAATGACAGAGAAACGCTCAGCAAACTTTGTCTAAAAATGATAGTAGTAAAAATGTAAGAATGTTGTTAATGATGCTGTTGTAGCTCTCAAATGATTACCCTCGTTAGCAACCTTTACCTTTATTTAATATTCTATTTATGGTTTGTTTGGATCTATTGTCTTTTAGGTGTTTAATGATATAAAAAACAGTCCTGCATGAAAGATACACATGTGATTACACCAAGAAATGTATGACTTGTAAGAATGAAGTGTTTTATATATTTGAGTTTTCACACAATGATGTTGCGGTGGTCAAAAAATGTAGCAGGTTACATCATTAAAGTGGAAACTGGAAAAAAAAAAGATTAATTTAGTGCCTCCAGAACTGAAGTTGGGATTGAAAATAAGTTGAAATAAAAAGTTATTAGCTGTATCTAAGCTCATAATAAAATTAAAATAAAGTTATCAATGCATGTGGTCTGTGGTGAACAGCCAGAGATACTTATTGAACTTGTGTTTAGTAAAATAGCCTTGATAGTTGATTTTCATAATTTAAAGCCCTGTTCATATTTTGCAAGTAAAGACCTTCACAGATTTATCTGTCTGGCAAGCACCGACAAGAATCTGAGAAACATTTTTCTCTGCTCAACGTCAGACATGCTGTTAAGATTCATGGAAAACTATAAAACAGCAAAAAAACACTGTTGTATCTTACAGACATTTAAATCACTCAACATAATCACCATATTGGAATCTATTGATTATTTCTGATGCTATCAATCATCACAAGCCTGGTGGTTTTACGGGCAGGAAGTAATGGGCAGGTTGATGAGGCAGGATACAAGTGCGCAAGATCTGTACACTGTTTATTAGGCCAAATCTTACAATTGTAGTCATAGTCACATCATGCAGGCAAGTTTATCACAAGTTGAACCATAATTGTAATCAGTTCATAACCAAGTAGTTTTAACTCAAAACACTAAAACCAAGGGATGTGTACATAAACCAATAACAGGACAGCAGCAGAAATAACATGCAAATTAATACACACACATGACATTGAAAACAAAGAGACACATAGAGTCTTAAAAGGAAACAACATTTCTGGAGAGCACTTCCCACAAAGAGAAACGGAAATGAGACTCAGCCGTTGAACTTCACAAGATGAAAAGGACTATCTGTTCTTATGTGTTATGACAGGAATGTCTCCTGTACATTCCACAATATTAAACATATCTATATATGGTTAAAGTGTGTTTGTTAATAAATTAAATACTAAATCATAAATTAAAAATGAATTGCTGTGGTATAAGAGAAAAAAAAACATGTTGAAAAGTGTTGTTATTAGAAAACAGGCCAATTCTGGGTGGGAAATGCGTTGTCATTTCATGTCAGGCCACATTACACCACCCCGTCGTTGATTAATTTCCACTAACACTACTCCCTGTCATCTTTTTCATTCCTGTAAAGTGAGGACACACACTTGTCTCTTACACACTTTAAATGTCAAATCAAATTAAAACATGCTTTTAATGGATCTAAATTACAGGCTACTGTCCAGCTTTCCCTCAGGAAGCGGTTGACACTATGGGATGATTTTTAATAACAGCATTATTTGTCTTGTTGTTTAATGTAAGTACATGGCTGGTGTGTACACTTTCACCAGAACACACTTGCATGCCATTATCTGTTTACGTTCAGTTGCTATGAACACATGCATCCTACCTTTACCTGGTATGTTCATTCACAATCTTTGGCTGCAGTTCGAGATTCCAGAAGTGCTCAGAGTGTTTTGAAGAAGAGTTTGTTTAACTGTAGTTCCATTTGAGTATTACTGGTACATAGTGTTCATAATGTCTCACAGCTTTGGAACTCAACATGTTTGTGGAAATGAAGTCTAAACGTGAAAGATGCCGGTCCTTTCACTGCCAGGCACTACTGTATTTTTAGCAAAGCTATTTTAATTTATAATGTCTGTGGTTTAAATAGTTATTGCACTGTGGTTGGTTTCCAAATTGTATCCTTGTTAACGTGTACCTTGGGTCACCTCTATAATAAAAGGTCAGGGTGTATTCAGAAGCCTAAACTGTCTTAACCTTACCTTGTATAAACCTTTGCCGAAACAACTGTCAGTATATAAATTATGTTATCTCTAGCATCAGTTTGGACCAATACACAGAGGTAATAATCCAAAATGATTTAATTAAATTATAATAATCTCATTTTTGTGTGTGATTTTAGTTAAGCTTAGGTGGGTTTGAAATCACTCCCCCATTCACGTTCCGTTTGCAGTCCGGAGCCGGCCCAGTCTACATCAGTGGGCAACATTTTGTCAGTAAGTTTTCATTTTCTCTTCTCTGGTATCTTATTAGTCTCCATACAACATTCTACATTCCTTATTATTATGTTCAATTCATTTTTAGGTGTATCTTGTTTTACGGTCATTTGCAGTGTGTAATTTGCATTGTGTACCACCCATTGGCGGCTTAGGTATGAAGGACTCTGATGATGAGGAAGAAGAAGAGGAGAATAACACATCACCTGTGAAAAGACCATCTAACATGTCCACTGGAAAAGTGCCACTGGTAATCAGAATCATTTTTCTTTAAATACTTTCTGGAAGATTTAACAATGACCCAGTTGTAGCTAATTTGCTGAGGCGGCCAGATCTTTATTTAAAATTTTCTGGTACACTGCTAATCAGTTAAGATCTTCTAGATCTGAAAAAGAACATTTTGATCATGTTTTTATCTGAAAACGCTAACATCATCTGAAAGTCGTTGCCTTTGATCCTTGGAGAAATTGTTACCTCTCTAATCACCCTCATCATTGTGTCTGTGCAAAAGACATTTCCTTCCTCTTACAGGCAGGCTCATTACAGCTCTGTTTGTTTAAATAATCTTAATTATTAACAGTGGATATGGGCATTTTGTGGGCATATTTTGATAGCTGTTGTCTAATTTTTTTTTTTGTTTTTTTTTTTGTTTTCTTTGTGTATTCCTAATGTTTTCCAAGTTGATGAGTTGACTAAGTATTTGGCCATTGTTTCACCTAATAATTATAAACCCTGTGAAACAGGAAGTAGTCATCTTAAGGTTTCTTAGACTTTGAACTTAATGAAAATGTAAAAATATAATATAAATGTGAACATGCTTCAGTTACATTTTGTTCATAGGTATTTCAAGGTGTGCCTAGAATTGTGATTGTCCCAAAGGTTAAGAATTCAGTATATCGATTCATGCTGGTTTCTTTTATCTCTTTTTTGCAGAAGAAACTCAAAATGGATTCAGACAATGATGATGAGGATGATGATAGTGAAGATGAAGAGGATGATGATAGCGATGAGTGAGAATTGTTTGCTTAATGGATTGAGTTGTGTATTAAGGATTTGAATTCAGGTCTATAAATGTGCTTTTGCATCCAAACCTTTTGGC
Organism: Tachysurus vachellii; assembly: GCF_030014155.1. NCBI lineage: Eukaryota > Metazoa > Chordata > Actinopteri > Siluriformes > Bagridae > Tachysurus > Tachysurus vachellii. Next base: position 10,250,352 of record NC_083472.1, read on the forward strand.
TGTAATTTGAGGGTATTGACATCCAATTCATGTGAATGGTCTAGGAATTATAGCACTTTAATGTGGCAGAAAATCTTTTTTCCCTGTTGAAGAAAAACTCCTTCACAAAATCTAGCCTGATCAAGAGCCCCTATCAGGAGGTGTACATATCTGTGTCAAAGTCAGCAGTCAAGAGTCAAGAGAATGAAAGCAGCAGGATAGATTCTGCAGTCTTTAGGGATATAATATCTGCTCAGAATCTGATAAATGCTTCCAAACCCAATGGACAGCATTTCACATTTCGGACAATGACCCGAAGCATATGACAAAACTTTCAAACCCAAGACTTTTTTTTTAAGGCATAGTAGTGGAATGTTCTGCAATGGCCAAATCAAGCACCTGATTTGAATTCAATTGAGCATGCGTTTGTTTTGCTAAATGCAAAACGGAAGGCAAACCCCCCAAGAACCAGCAGGAACTGAAGACAGCTGCAATAATGACCTGGCAAAGTATAACATGGTGATGTGTCCAGGTTTCAGGCTTCTGGCAGTCATTGACTGCAAAACCAAGTATTAAAAATGACAATTTCTGATTGTTAGTTCGTCAGTAGTTATTTTTGGTAGTTAAAAAAGTTTTTATTGCACATTTTTTTTTGGTCCCATGAAAAGGGGGCACAGATAAACAAGTGCTTTAATGCTTTCACCATTCAAATGATGAATGTAAATACCCTAAAACTAAAGCTAAAATCCTGCACTTTGCCCTGCACTACACTTCAATTCCAGCATACTATGGTAAACAGCTAGACAGTTTATAAAATCTTTATATGTTTATATAAAAGGATAGCTAATAAATTACATAAATATTTGCAATTTGAAATCTGAATTGTGTTTTTTAGACACGATGACGACGAAAAGCCAGTGGCACCAAACCCCATCAAACCCTCACTGAAAGTAAGTCGAATTATTATTGAAATTTCTTTCAAATTGATTGAATTTTATTCATAGAAATTTGGATGTAGATTTAGATTGAGACAAATGTTTATAAGCCAGAGGAGACAGTCAAGAGAATGAAATATGAGACATCAGAGGAATACCTTGAGAGGAACCAGACTCAGACAGAAGCCATCTTCAGGGTCACTTTAAATAATGCATTATATGTCCTAACTGGGGGACACGGTGGCTTAGTGGTTAGCACGTTCGCCTCACACCTCCAGGGTCGGGGTTCGATTCCCGCCTCCACCTTGTGTGTGTGGAGTTTGCATGTTCTCCCCGTGCCTTGGGGGTTTCCTCCGGGTACTCCGGTTTCCTCCCCCGGTCCAAAGACATGCATGGTAGGTTGATTGGCATCTCTGGAAAAATTGTCCCTAGTGTGTGATTGCGTGAGTGAATGAGAGTGTGTGTGTGTGTGTGTGTGTGCCCTGCGATGGGTTGGCACTCCGTCCAGGGTGTATCCTGCCTTGATGCCCGATGACGCCTGATATAGGCACAGGCTCCCCGTGACCCGAGGTAGTTCGGATAAGCGGTAGAAGATGAATGAATGAATGTCCTAACTGTATACACTTATCCCTTCAGTCTTATCTTCAGAAGGTGAAATGCATGCTCAGAGTGTTTAAGGCTGGTGTTCGACTTGGCCAGTCTAAACCTTCTACTTTTTCCTCTGATGAAGTACTTTGTTGCGTTGGCATTGTGTTTTGGGCCACTATCTTGCTGCATGATAAAGTTCCCCCCATCAGACTGGATGTATTTCTTTGTAAATTGGCAGACAGAATGTTTCTGTAGCCTTCTGGATTCAATCTGTTTCTACCATCATGAATTTACATCATCAATAAAGATTAGTGAGCTCGTTCCAGAAGCAGCCACTCAAGCCCAAACCATGACACAGCCTCAAAAATGCTTGACCGATAGGCTTGTGTTTTTTGGATCTTGGTAGAGGTTATTCTTGGTTTCAGAGCTTTTGTGACTCATCTCTTTATTTCTTTGCAAATTCCAATCTAGCCTTCTGATTCTTACTACTGCTGCTATATTTCTGCTGTACAAGATTTCTTCAAATGGTGGATTGTGATACCTTTATCCATGCCCTGTGGAGGTTTTGGTAATGTCACTGGCTGTTGTTTTGGGTTTTTTTTTTTCCACAGCTCTTACAGTGTGTCTGTCATCAGCCGCTGATTTTCTTGACTAACCAGTTTGATGGCAGGTTTTTGGTAAACCAGTAGTTTCTTTAATTTTCAGGACACTCCAGTTTGGTTTATTGACGCAATGTCCATTGTTTGTGCAGTGGCTCTGATATTTTCCTTCTTTTATCAACTTCATACTGGTTTGCATTTTTTTTCTCCATAGACAGCTCTCTTTATGCATGTTCATCCTTTTTAATAAACAAATGCAGTCTTCAGTCAGTCTGCACAGTCACACCTGGGTAAAAAGAGACACCTATTGGTCACGTGTTCCATTCTTTTGATCAATGGGTGGGTTTAAACAAAAAGTTTAACACATCTAGATCAAAATATCATGAAATATAAACTAAAATTCTGATATATTGTCTTATAGTCACTTTTGAGCTCAATCCCAGATATCCTCAGCATACAGGAAAACCCATAGAATTGGTTTTGCCGTCCCAGTACTTTCAGTCGGGACGGTGTTAATGCCTGAAGTTCTGTTTTTGCATAAGGAAAGAACTGTGAGTGTTAATCATGTCCAGCAGGTGCCAGTGTTCTGCCTTAGAGCAGATGGAAGAGAGACGGGAGGTAAAGGCCAGCAAAGAACCCACCAACCTCTGTGTCAGAAATTCCTCCTTTACTTATTTACTAGGAACAGAGACATTGGACTGACAGCATTTATTAGTGGGATAATTGTCACCTGTAACTATTACATCAGCAGTGAGGGTGTTACAAATTACCTAGCAAATTGAAGTAATAAAATATAGAAATATTAAGTGTCTTACTGTATTAAATAATAATTAAAAAACATTTTTGTTAAAAAACATAAATTTGTCATTTAAATTCTACTTTTATAAATTTTGCTCAAAAGCTCCTGGTTACTCAACTCTAATTGGCTATAAATGGTTTCCTCCTCATATCTTCTCAAGGAGTTTTTCCTTGCCACCATGCGACCAGGCTTGCTCGTTATAAATATAAGTTTAATTTAAAATTTTTATATTTCTGTAATGCTTTCTGTAATGGTTTGAGGCAATGTTCATTGTTAAAAGTGCTATTCGTGTATTGTTTGTGCTATCCATGTACATACATGCTATATATGTCTATTATGTGTATGTGCATTGTAGTATTTGGTCCGTTATTTGTAAAAAATCAGTGCATAGTCCAGTCCACACCAGTCCAAAACAGTGCACACAATGTAAATGGGCAACGGATTTGAACAGACAAAATGACTTTTTTCTACCATGTTAAAAGTCATCAAAAACAAACTCATTCCTCATGGAACAACAGAGAAAATATTTGGTCATATTATGTCATGCATCATAATTTCTTATATATTAGCTGTGAGATTACTTTTTTAAGTTTTAAAATTAATCCAAATCAAGCTTACGTTATTTTGGACAGTCATCAGAGGCATGTGTTCAATAGTGATGAACACTTTTGATCAAGCCCCTGGACATCTGTTTTTTTTTAACTGTAAGCATGCTGTTTGGAGAATAACAACCGAAGTCCTCTGTAATCTGACTAAATGCCTACTGGTCAGCTAGACACATGCAGCAGGTATCTGCATTAAGTACTGTAAGAGGCCAAGTCATCCAGCATGGCAAGGCATTACTCAATACCCTTTTTTCTTTTCTTTCCGATCTCTCATTTCTTTCGCTTTCCATCCCCTCTTCCATCTTGTCACTAAGTTAAGTCTTTCCTTCAGCACCTGGCTTTTGTGTTTAGACTGTGTTTGGCATGTCTGGAAGTGAGTTTGGACGGCTTGTGTGTGTGTGTGCGTGTGTATGTGTATATGTGTGTGATTTGTATGTGTGAATTAGCATGTGTGTTGTAGGCATGGTGTGTGAGTGAGAAAATGGGGTAAAGTAGATATATGGTCACTAATGTCTGAGAAATAGTTTTTGTGTGTGTGTGTGTGTGAGGAGATCAAAGACTGAGTGCATACCTGCTTTGTGAGTGCTGATTCCAGCCCTTAGGGTGGTGGGGTGGTGGTGGTGGGGTATTTGACAGCTGAACACTTCTTTCACAGTTATTTAACTCAGTCATTCTCTCATTTCTTTCTGCCCTCTCGTTCCTTTATCCCTCTTTCTCTGTCTCAGTCTGCCTCAGTTTTAAGACAGAGCCCGAATTCTCATTTTTGACTTTTTCACGTATGTTCACTTGCCTTTTTTTTTTTGGTAACCTCCAGCTCCTGACATGTAACCTCACCTTTCCCATTTGCTTTTTCTTTTTGGCTTTGTTTTTGCATCTTTCTCCCCCTCTCACACCATAGAGTCGAGGAGTGACAGCGTGGTGTAAGCCCTCCAGGCCATGACTCGACAGGCAACACACTTCACAAATTGCGGAGCACTTTTATCACTCCTTACTGACAACCTCCCTGAAAAAAGATCATAAAGGAGTATTCAATTACACCGAGTCAATCAGAACCTCAGGGTCTCTGTCACGATGCACTGTTCGACATTATAGACAACTAGGTTGACACTTGGAGGGATTCTTTGTTTCTGACACATGTTCTTTTGTTTAAACCCAGTATAGAAGGATTGTGATGTGCTGTCTTTCTGCCTAGGCCCCAGAAAAAAAGAAGAGTGCAGACAAACAGAATGGCTCACCAGGGAAAAAAGATGACAAACCAGGGAAGCCTCAGAACCCGGTAGGTTTCCTATAATGTGTTAACTAAGGTTCTAATTCTTTAGTCTGATATTAATTAATGTGATCTTTAATTCTTTCTGAAATTAATTACTGAAATGAATTTTCCCAGATTGAACATCTTTGGGGGGGGCACGGTGGCTTAGTGGTTAGCACATTCGCCTCACACCTCCAGGGTCGGGGTTCGATTCCCGCCTCCACCTTGTGTGTGTGGAGTTTGCATGTTCTCCCGGTGCCTCGGGGGTTTTCTCCGGGTACTCCGGTTTCCTCCCCCGGTCCAAAGACCGGTAGGTTGGTATGGTAGGTTGATTGGCATCTCTGGAAAATTGTCCCTAGTGTGTGATTGCGTGAATGAATGAGAGTGTGTGTGTGCCCTGCGATGGGTTGGCACTCCGTCCAGGGTGTATCCTGCCTTGATGCCCGATGACACTTGAGATAGGCACAGGCTCCCCGTGACCCGAGGTAGTTCGGATAAGCGGTAGATGATGAATGAATGAATGAATGAATGAACATCTTTGCAATTAAATATTAGACACGGCATCTTGTCTAGGCTTTATTTGTCAAACCTGAGCACTTCTTTAGGTAAAAGCTGCATAGGAAAGGTGATTTTTTGCTTTTTATTGAGACAAGCCAAGGTTTTATCAGTTTTGCAGAAGAAAAGGTTGCTCCACAATGTCTGTCAGGAATTAGTTTAATAAAGAGAAAGAGCTCAAACCTATGGTATTTGAAAATAATATTTAACAGCAGAATTCAGTTTAAACAAACCCCAGAGCTGAGATGATTGCAAACATAAAACCATGGACCTATAACCAGTCCAACAGACAAGCAGTATTAATACATGTAGGTTGCCTAAAGAGTTCACATACCAAAGGTCTAAAATGATCATGTATTAGTCCTCGCTGTGCCATAAATAAAGAATAATTACGAGAATAGATGTAGAAAAACCTCTCCCAAATTTTATCTTAGCAGTAGTTCAATACCGCTGGAAACCATTCACCTGATGACACTGGCTGTAAAGTTCTGAGCAACATGCATGGCTCTGAGAGGCAGACAATGTCGTGCGTGAAACTGGTCACCGCAAATTGCCTTTTAAGTTTAACACATCACATTTCTTCATTTTTTTGCATTGATGTTTACCTTTTCATCTCCCTTTAGATGCATATGTATGAGGGAGAGGCAGCTTTGTATGTAACACACTGTTTCACACACAATGCACCCCGGTTGTGCCTGAAAATAGGCACAAACAGCTTAGTACATCAGACCCAAAGAATGTTTTCTCAGTGCTTGTTAAAGGATTGGCCCTCTCCCCTCCCAGGCAGACATCACCTGGAGGTAATTTTGTGCAAATGGTTAAAAACAACATATTTTCCCATTGACACTAGTATTCACACTTGTCATGAACTTTTATTGTATAATTTGCAAAAGAACAAATTTCATATATCCCCAAAGGATTTGATGGAATTCTTCTTCCACATACTTTTTTTAGTCAGCTGGTAATTTAATATGAAAAGACTGCATCCAATAACTGTGCTAGGTATAAATGGCCAATAGCTTTTTTTATATAAGCATTATGACAATGTATTGGCTTCTGTTAACACATGAATTCTCCCGATAATTTTCTGGGAATTGTATTAGCCAGTTTTCCTGGGACCTCAACTGTCCACTCCACTCATATTTAACCACTTCCAAATTCCAGAAACATTTTCAGTAGCTAATTAGGATAGACAATTCTGTCTCACAGATCTGATCTCACAGTTCTGATCAACTGTCCTGTTGGGAGATGTGCTTATGGAGTTACTGAGTTCAAAAGACGATGCACACGTGTCTAAAATTGCCATAAGTTGGATGCCAAAAAAGAACCACAAACAAAACAATAATAGGGAACCAAATGTAAAGGGGATACATTTTTTTTTAGAAGTCTTCCTGTATGTATGTCTGTTGCCAAAGGTGGCTGTGAGATCGTTGCTGCCACTTCACAAATTTCTACAAGCACCAGACCTCTTATTGCTGCCTAGGACGTAGCTATAGCACAAATGAAAGGGCATTTAATGGTCACCTCTTGATCTGCTTCCAATTATGCCTATGCCATCATTTCCTTTACCCAATGGGCTAACCTATCTTCAGACAGTGATCCCTTTATGGTGTACTCCAAGGAACACAAACAGTTGGTCTGTTACTTGCCAGCTGGTAGTCACTACCCCATAGCTCTTTGGAGGCCTTACCCGACACTTTCGACCCACTCGGTTTTCCCACAGAGTAATGTTTGAACCATAGTCCCCAAAGCAGACACACAGCGGCCTTTTGCAGTATGTCTGCTGTCAATTCTCGCATCTCTGCCAGATATAAAAAGTCTATATTTTGGTGGTGTATATTATGTCATACCTCTATTATTAAGACAGCTCTTGTAATTGACTTAAAAATCTTGGCGCTTCTACATGTGAAAACAGGAAATCTGCTAGGTTTGTCACTTACTGTTGGCACTGTCAGGACAGCAGCCAGATAGTGGAGCATGCATAGACCTCAATGTTACAGGGATTCTAAAGGCAGCTCTTATATTTTGTGGACACCCTGGGTGTTAAAGCTAGCCCAAAAGGAGGGAGCTTGATTTGACGCGTAACGTTTATGTGGCAACTGCAGAATTGTCTGTGCTCAACAACAATTGGGAAGTGGAAACATGCATCCTTCAGATTTATACTTACAAATCAACCATGTTTGTTTTCCATCCACTGTTGCGGTCTTTGAAATCCAACTCTGTGGGAATAATGTACTGCTGCCGAGTGCCTAAGGGCAATCTGTTGCATCATGTGTTTTGCGCTTGCTTCAGACAGGAGAAGGCAATCATTTAATGCTTCCTGAGCATGTGTGCCAAATACCTGTCAGGATACCAATGGCAGTTGGCACAATTTTTTTTACCAGGCTCCGACAATGGCAATTGTGCCAATCGAACTTGTCTCCTCACCTGCATAAACAGTCCCAGTGATTTGACACACCCTTTTACCATGACACACACAGCTTCAAAGGCTGCCTGTAGGATCTCTGTACCCACAGATAAATATGTATCCTAATAACAAGTGACACTATATTGATGATGCTTACTTCTGTGTATCATATGCCTACTCATGTGCTATATACAGGCTGTGTGAGCCAAACCGGCTTGTAGCTGGATGCTTTTGTGACATAAGTCACAGACAATGTGGGCGATGATCAACACCACTGATGCATGGCAGAACAAGCAACTTACCATTTTTCATAGGTTTCCACACTTTAGGAAGTGATATGATGACTTTTCTATTGTTAGGAATAAAATAATAATAATAATAAATCCAAGTATCCCTGACCACTAGGGAAGCCTTCCTTATGTATTAGAACGTTCCCATACACTTAGGTCTCATACACTTAGAACCAAATCTAATGCATAATTGCAAGTGTGTTTTAAAGAGCTGTATGTCTGTGCTCCAAAAACATCTGATCAATAGGGTCATTTTTAATTTGTAAAACAAACTAGTTTGGAAACATCAAAGCACTAGCAGAGTATTTGACTGCATGTAAAATAAATTAGCCAGAATTCATCCTGATCCAAGGAACCCACTTTTCCCAGTTGCATATAGTTGCATGTGTGGACAAACATTTTGTTTGATGTTATGATCCATGGAATAGATTTGACTGCTTGTTTTAATCAGACATTCAGAGATGGATTCTGTAAGTGACTCTCTGACATACACTTTAAGCTTTCGGGATAATAAAGGACAGACTCAAGGTTATCTATGTTTACCAAGCAGGACATGTGTACCAGTTTGGGGGAACAACTAACTTTGGAAAGGTTTGAAAGGAATTGAAACCAGTGAACTGAAATATGCACTTAATATCACTGCTTGTATTTAAGGAGTGACAAAAACCTGGCCATACCTTCGACTTATTGATCAGCATTTCTGACTTGTGGAAATCAGGCCCTCAGGCCAGGCTCGACCTTTGCCTGTGGCATTTGGAACACCTTTAACGCTCTCTGTATAGAGCTGTGTATACATGCACATACCTACACAGACACCACGCATCCACACCCCACTTAACTAACCTGGTTTCCTGTTGCTCCTGGTAGCCCATTCACTTGACCTAACAATAAAAAGGGCAAGTTAATGCCTTATTTGCTTTTGAGAAGTTTGTCGAGAGGAGTGCTAATTCCCTGGAACGGCCCGGAGCATTTTGTGTGTCTTTATATGTGTGTGCGTGTGTGTGCACCTGCCTATATGCGCATGTTCAGATAACTGTAAAGTATTATGTATATTTTTAAAAGGATTTTAAAGAAAATACACTGCCAAAATTACACACTTCATCCATCTCTGAAACACGCACTCACACACACACACACACCACACACACACACAGTGATTTCCGATGGGCCACTCCTCTGCCATTAGTCCTCATTAGAGTTTGGTGTTTGATGTTTCTGCAGGCCCTGAGGACAGCGGAAACCCAGTACTCTGTGATTATAATGCGTCAGACAACCTTTATTCTTAACACTCAACACCCTCTGCTGTATGTCCATTGAGCTGGATTACTGTTCAGACCACTGCGGGAAAGTTACACGAGAGTCCAACAATGAGCTTGAATGAGCTAGTCTCGCTAGTTTGGACATGTACAGCAGTGATCTGCTTTGACAGATTCAAAACAGGTTGTTTAGGGTTCAGGGCTTTTTTTTTCTGTATGGGATCTCTTAAGCTGACATTGGTGACTAGGTTCTCTTGTGAGCGAGTTAATGAGGAGAATATGATGAATGATGTCGCTGTTCCTCGACAGGTGGGAGACTCATAAAATGCTTATCTTCTGGAGTAAAACCGCTGTCTGCTGATTTACAGTACTCTTCAGGATTACTGAGAGCTAATGCACATCACACCAATGTTTTTTAATGAATCCTGGTTAGTTAACCCCAAGCTCCATTAACACATCTTTAAACCGGTTTCCTTAATTTGCAAATACTATAAAATAAGCTTTAGAATCATGACAGATTTATTCGGTTACTGTAAGCTGGTCAAGTGGGCATTCAGTAATTTTTGTTTATGACCTGGCAAACGCCTAGCATAAGTCACTTAACACCTACCAATATGGCAATAAAAACATCATTCATTCGCTACCTGAATAAATACATGCCAAAAATCTTTGGCTGACTTTACCTATGTGCCCTGTGGTTTGGCATTACTATATAAATAAACAGGTCACTGCACTTTAACCCTACATCCGTCACAGGCACCGTACCATAAATTAGGTCCATGATGACAGTAATGATTCCCGTCAGTATTCACAAATCCTGGCTAGAAAGGCAATCCAAAGTTTTGCTCCAAATTACAACTTCCAAAAACCTACATGAATTGGCACTCAGCTGTGTCAAGGAGGACATACTGATGTGCCTTGGCTGTGCGTATAAGTGTGCAGGATGGACGATTACATCAAATGCTGGCGTGCTAGTGATTAAGTGTTGTCCCCTGGCATCTGTAATCAGCGTCTGGCACAAATTAAAAAGCTGGCTGCACTCTCTGCCTATCAGCTGTCTCTGCTACACAGCTGTACTCTCCTAAGAAAAAACCCAGCTTTATAATGACTGCACCACACCAGGCCTCCATGGCCCATAGCCAGCACTGTAAGAGCGTGTATGCGTGTGTATGACATGAGTGCATGGGCTTTTGTCCTTTAATTTGATCCCTTTTGATCTCTGACACAATTTGATACCCTTTGATCTCTGTCATTCTTTAAAATGGGAAGAAAGGATTTTTTTCGAGGTTGTGGTTAATGTAGTAGTTTAGTAAAGAATTTCGATAAGATATAAAGACCTTCTATAATTAATTCTCTTGCTTTTTCTCTTTCAATTCCCTGATCTCGCAGTTGTAAAAACATGGCTCTGTCCATCAGTGAAACCCTGCAATCAGAGTGGATTCCAGGCTGTGCAGCATGTATAGACAGGCCATTACTTGTGTAATACACAAGGGCTTTGAACGTGCCATCCTTTACTATGGGTAGACTTGGTCACCTTGCATAAAAACGCTTTTGTAATGATTGGATCAGATGCAAACAGGACCACAGTTACTACTGAACTGACGTACTGAATCTAAACATTCTTTATTTTCTCAGATTTGGAAAAACATTTTGTTGAGGTTGTGTAATTATTCTACAATATATTCATTCTTGTTTAAAGGTTGTACTAATTCTTCTTATTATAGGCTCCTGTGGAAAATAACCAAATTACTAGAAAACGCAGCACTGCGATTGTTCCATGACAGAGAAAGCATCAGGAATGAATTGAATAGCATGAAGAATGATTTTAATGTGTCATATTTAAGTGGGGATCAACTACCTTGAGACAGATACTTTGTAGAGAAAGAACTATACATCAAGAATGGCAGAATATTTATTTAGCAGTTATTCACTTTTTATTGGTCCATTGTACATCCAGTGTTCTGTGCTGGTGATTTATTTTTTTTTCTCTCTCATGTTTCTGTGATTGTGATAATTTGACCTTTTTCACACTCTTGGGCATTGGGAAACAAGGATCCCGACACTGAAAAACAACTCCTTTATGTCTTCTCTTGGCATGGAGTCCCTGCCCTCTTTGCTCTGGAGCAGTTTGGGCTTGTTCTCTCCTGTTTGAAAGCAATAAAAGGATAATTTGTACCCCGCCATATTTGTCAGAAGGTGCTGTCATGTCATTAGCAGAGAATTCTGTGTCCTTTTTCACTTTAATCTAACTCCACTACCCTTGCTTAGGTTTACTGGGCCATTCGTTAATAGAACTAAATAGCGCCGGTCCTTTTAGGCTTAGATTGATTTCAGTGACTGATTCCTGGCAATAACACAATGACAGTCCTTGCCATTGGGGTTTTCTCAACATAAATCAGGAATCAGGTTGTTGAGAATGAGACTGATGATAGATCAGCAGTATTTGGCATTTTTCCTTTGCCAACATTTCAATCACTTGTCAAATTTGTGCGTTATAATTCTATAAAAAACACAGAGTTGCAGAAAAAACATTGAAAGACAATGCTGTTTTAAGCAGTGAATCGTTTCTTAACTTAAAAAAAAAAAGCCTTGTACTGCATGTGCTCCTTTGACCCAATCAACAGAACAACATTACACATGTACCTGTATGTACATAGTATGATTGATGATTCATGGTGGAAGCAAACTTGCATACACACAAGAGCTGCACTCAGGACTCAGAGCTGCAGACAGATTTAGCTGTTTGTTTATTCACAGGTTACAATAAAGGGGAAAGACAAGACTGGAGCAGGACTTTCTGGGAAAACTCCCAGCAAGCTCAGCATAAGTGAGGTCAAGAACAGATTAGCAACCGCTGCTAAAGAGGTAAGAAAATACACCCATTCATTCCTCTCCTGTCTCGCTACTGATTACATTAACCTGTAATTAAGACAAGTTGTCATTTGCTTCCTCCTGAAATAGCTTTCCTCAGACTCTTTAGTTTTCCCTGAAGACATTTTACTCAAAATGAATTGTTTTTTTTTTTTTTTTTTTTAAATACAGATGTCATTATGACAAGCGAAAGTGTTAGTTTGTCAGAATTTTGACTTATATATGACGTTTCAGCTCTTGGTACATTGTGTCCCTTATGTTTACCAGTTTTATTTAGATTAGGAAGATTAAAGCTTAATTTGTTTATATTTTTTAATTCCTTTAAGGTGCCTTCTCAGTAACTTGTTACTAGTATTACTTGTATTATTGAACATGGTCACGCATTTATAACTGAACTTGTACATGATATTTATTAGCATCAGCAACAAAGAGAAGCTTTTTATCTATGAATTTTAGTGTATTTTCGTTTGGCAGGCATTAGGCTCTGATTTGAATTTACTGTAAATGATGTAGCTTCTAGGACTTAGCCAGTGTGGTAGTCAGATGTTAATAATTCTTTTTATTATCCTGAGGCTCAGTGACCATTCTCTCTCATTTTCATGCTGTTGAGATTGTCTCATCCTATCGGCTGACAGCCAAGTCAGTTCCTCAATCAGCCTATCAACAAGTGATCAGAGCTGACCTCCACACGTACCGACTTTTTTACACAGAGATGGGCATTGATGCCCCTGGCCAAATGCGCTCCAGAGAGGATTAGTGTGATGCTTCTGATGATGGCTGCACATGGAGAGTCTTGTAATCATGATAATCATCCGCACCATCACCTTGAACCCCTAGAGTCGAGCTGATTAGTTTCTGAGTCATAACTATGAAGTACTGTGCTGATTTTTTGACCAAATCCACTCTGAAGAATATAAGCATGAGCATATTATTCGAATGTGTGGTTGCTTGTCCTTTGACTGTTTGTTTTCTTTTTCGATTATCCTAATAATAATAAAGAATGAAGCTGTTTGGTTTAAAATAGTGTGAATTTAACAAAAGGGGTACACACTGTTTAAAGTTGTTTACTTTCATGCAAACTGAATTATAACTTTGATACAGCGAAAATATGAACTTCTAACACCCTGCAGTTGAGCCTATTCGTCAATAGAGCGATGTTTGGCCGAAATTCAGCAAGATCTCTAAGCTCAGTGGAGGCCTGAGGTGCTGAAAATTACGCTATTTAACAATGTTTTTTCTCTGAACAGGGCAAGCCATTTCCAAAAACGGAACAGAAATTTGAGAATTACGCCAAGAACGCTTTCAAGATCTCTGATAAACAAGTAAGTATCGCCATCCTTGTGCCTCCTGGTTAACCATTTATTATTCACTATCTTAATAAAGGCTCATGCCTTTTCTTTTCAACACTTATAGTTCCTTGTTGTCCTGCAGAGGTGTGTATTTAAGAACTAACCAAACTCACTTGAAAAACCAAGTTCCTTCCACTTGAAAGATGAATAGGCTCTCAAACCCACGAGTACAAGTGCATTAGCATCTTGACTTTTTGTAGCATAGGGGCCACATGCTAAAGAGCTTCTGACACGGCCTGTTACTCCCTATGTTCGTTCTTCTCGTTGTTTTGGTTCTCCAGAGCTGTTCGCTGCCTGTGGAGTAGCCGATGAAATATGCTTAATACTGCATCTCTCACAGCACAGAGAGAAGGGAGCTGCCAAGGCTGACGTCTTAACTTATGATTTACCTCTCTCTCTCCTTCTCTCTCTACCTCTCTCTCTCTCCCCCCCTCTGTCTCACCCAACCCCCGGTTCTCTGTAAAGTGTTTCTTGCACTGTCTAATGAAGAAACCGGATAAAAGCATGCTCTTGGTACCAGGCAGTTCAGCAGATCCAATGCCTCACCGACTTCTTCTAGATTAGAGATAATCAGTATTTAGACAGATTTTCCCACTTCAGGAAAAAGAAGACAAGCTAGTCGACGAGATAATTATCAACTAGACCTACAGTAAAACACTGTTTTATTTCCCAAAAAGATTGCTGGCTAGTAGAACTCTGATTTATCTGCATATAGAATTACATTTAGGTTACATGAGTACACCCTGGGACCTGTTGTCAAATCTTGCATGTATATGCAAGATTGCATCAAATCTCCTTGTATTAAACTATGTATATGTGGGTGATGGCATGCTCGCGTGTATCTGTAATTGTGTGTACGCACATGTTCAAAGTAGGGGGCCCCTTGAGTCAGCTCCATTTATTTGTTGTGAGCACACATTTTTGCCTTTGGGTAACAGAGCATCCATTACTGCAGGGCCCTGTTTTCCAGTCTCATAGCAGAGCAGGTGTACTCTAATGGAGAGTGTAAGGAGTTTGTGTGTGTGTGTGTGTGTGTGTGTGTGTGTGTAGACCTAGCTCTGGAAGCACTTTGGTCCAGGCAGCAGGCAAAGATATGAGACAGAAAGAGGCACTAGTCATATGTTCTGGTATGTCCAAGACCAGTCGGCCCGCCCCTCTTGTCTTTCAGCACCCATTATCCTAATGTAACGCTAATGTGGGTCTTTTTAGACAAAACTGAGTCATGCTGTTCTAATTATTAAGCATCTTAATGAGTTCCCATATGAGAGGGACCAGTTTTCCAGTCTCACTAACTTATCCTTTCTTTGTCTTTCTTCCCCCTCGTCTGCCTCTGCCTGTTTTTCTCTGCCCCTCTCTCTCCCTTTCCTCTCCATTTCTTTCCTTGCAGGTGATCAAAGACCTTTGGAACTTTGTACAAACACTGAAAAAGTAATGGCAGCTTTTGCGACTCGCCCCCCCCTTTTGCGTCCCCCCATGTACCAGAGGACTATCCAGTGATGGCCTTCAGCTGTGAATTCTGGCTTCTCCCACTCTAATGGAAACCGTCCACTTTCCTCTGTGTGTAATGAGACTTTCAAAATAGAGAGACACTGAGTAGTTAAAGAGAGCTCATTACCTTGTGTTATTCTAACGAACCCTTCCAATGTGTTGTGGATGTGTCGGACATAGGATTTCTATCAATGGCGGTAAATATTGTATGACAGCTATGAAGTAGCTAGGGTAATTTGTGTTGAAATACATCTTTGGGGTTAATTGCAGTATAAACACCAATTTAGGAATTGGAAGAATATTTCTGAAGGAGTCTTCCAGTATATCTGAGCAGGTTAGCCTTTTGCTACAGACAGCTTTTCTTGGAATAGTTTGGAAATGACCATCATTTGCTGTAAATAGTGCTATTCATTTTAATGTAAAAACATGGCAACTGAAATATAGCTGAAGATTGCGTCTGCTTCTGAGTATTCCGTCTGGCCCAAAATGTTCCATCTGACTGAGGATTCCATCTGGCTCACAGTAAGCCTTGTAGCCCCGAAAATCCTGTCTGGCTGAGCTTCTATAGCTCTCTGTAAGGTGGAAATCTTGGTGAGCCAAGGTATCTTTGCCTAGGTACTGTAATCAGATAAAGTGATCTTTTAAGGGTTTTTAGCAGTCTGTTGCCAGAAAATGACAGCAAAAAAATATTCATTGGCTTAAATTGTGAAACGATTCCACAGATGCATTCCAGTTCGTTTAGTGCTTTGAATTCCAGAGGCAATGCTAACGTGCATTATCTTTTCAGCATTTTTCTAGTATTTCATTTTATTAATGCACTCCTGAATTTGTCTTTTGTTTTACTCCTGTAATATTTTAAGTAGGATTACTTAATCCTTTACATCTTCTAATTGTGTTTAATGTTGTACTTACTCATTTAGGTTTCAGAGTTGGTTTTAACCCAGAATGTTTTAATGGTTAACATGGATAGGGGGGAAAATAATCTGCTTGTTACTTATGTGTCAAATATACTATAAGGCCAAAAGTTTGTGGACATCTTTACCAGCACACACGTGTGAGTCTTGTGTCCCTAAACTGTGGCAGCAAAATTGGAAGCACACAATTGTACAGGATGTCTCTATATACTGTTTTATACTGAATTAAGATCCTTCAATGGAACTAAGAGGTCCAAACATGTTCTATCATTGCAATACCCATGTGCACAGAGAAAGCTCCATGAAGACATGTTTTGACAAGGTTGGTGTGTCCTGCACAATTCCCTGACCTCAACGCCACTGAACACCTATGAAATAAAATGGAATCTTCAGCGCATAAACTCACTAATATTCTTGTTGCTGAATGGGGAAATCCCCGAAAACACACTCCACAATTCACTGGTAAGCATTTTGAGAAGTTATTATAGCAGTAAAAGTGGAACTAAATCTGGAGTACAACGTTCAAAATAAACACGTGAAAGTGATGGTCCGGTGTCCAAAAACCTTTGGCCATGCAGTGTACTTTAGACCTTGAACTATGGTATTTCTAATACATTTGTGTAGTTGCTTTTAAAACTAACCCAACAATGCCACATTTCATCATCTATACATATTTTAGCAACAGATTCCATATAGTTTTACAGCTGGAATCCAGGTTCCCATTGGCCAGTAAACTGTCACTATCTCTGATCCGTCCAAACAAATTACATCGCTATAAAACCAGGCTGTCGAATCATCTACATTAGTCATTAGCCCTGTTTTTCATGTGAGATACTTTATACTTGAGAGTGTTTAAAAAAAACTATTTTGCAGTTTGACTCATCCATGCTTTTTGTATTCACATGTTTCAATGGCAAAAAGGAATAAAGTAAACTGCCCCAGACAGTGTGTTGGTGTCTTTGTTGTGCAAGCAGATTTTATGGGTACCGCAGTTTGTCTGTGCTGGCACACGACTCGTGCCATATGCATCTCACCCAAACAAAATCCTCTTTCAGGGTGGCCATGATGGATCCATATTGGGATGAAAATGATTTCCTTAACGTGCTGCAACTCCTTTTACACATACTTGCCTAAACATACAATTCATTACTCAAATTAAGCTGTGAACAAGCTGTAAAAGCTGTGCTAGCACACAGCTGGCTTGAGTTATTCTATAGTCTACGTGGTTAAGTTCCTCCTTAAGTGGGATGAGCTACATCATCATGTAGTCACCACGTGGTGGCGATAATAGCTTGTGATGGTTGGGAGATATGATTTATATGTCTCCTAATGTAGCTTACGAATTAATAACCCAGGTCTTACATATACATTCCACCTCTATATAATATACCTAGCGGCCTGTAAGAGTTTCAGACATATTTCTATACCTTTGTGTTCAAAAAGTGAGGTCAGGACTTGTTATAAAGCCACAAGGTGGATGGAATTTCCCCTTTTGCCTTTTGCACAGCATGTACATGCTGAGAAAACATCAAGGTTAATTAAACATGACTCACCTGAAGTGCTGTACATTTGATCCACTATCTGATTTTGTTAATGAAATTGGCAGCAGGATCATTGATATTGTAAATGCCAAAATGTCAAAGAGAAAGGTTCACGTTCAAAGACCTCATAGATGCATATCTGCATGTCCCAGTTCAGACAGTATGCCGAAGAATCGATCACTGGACTGCTATCACTCATTGGTATACTTTTAGAGAGGTGTAAATGCTGTATTTCTGGGCTCTGTACTTTTTTGCCTGGCCAGAAAACTTTAAAAACCTGATAAATATATTTCTATTTAATTGTGTAATATATTTTTTAAAGGTAATTAGATCTGTTTTTCATCCTATTTAAATGTATTTAAAGGTAATCAAAAATCAGAGCAAAAACATGGTGGCATAATGTCCAAAACCTCAGCAAAATCTAGGTATAATTAGACCTAAATACCTTTTAGACAAAACATTAAAAAAAACAAAACATTTTTTTAAATTCATTTTGATTATTAATGTCATCTTACAGCTGTATTGTTGACCCAGCAGTCAGTTTGGCTCCATCTTATTGTGAACTTGGCGTTTGTGTTGTGTTCATGGGCTGTTACTTGTTAAAGTTTGTATATACTTTATTCTCCCAGATGCTAATTCTGAAACTCTGCTATGGGTCAATATAAACCTTTTTATTTCAAAAATAAACACAGTCTCAATAGAGTTTTGGGCTCCTGTTGCTTTTGATGCACTGCATGCTACAACCAAGGGCAATTTATAGGATTAGAACCTGTCTGGGGAAAAAATGTGTTGGCTGCTTTGACACATTTTGCATCATCTTGTGAGGGGGGAAAAAAAATTGGATGTAGTCCTAAACATCTCAGATAATAATTGGACAGGGTGACAAGAGTTGAATCTGCAGACAGAGAGTTCTTTTCATCTACAGAATGAGCTGTATTAATTCCAGAGTGTTTTTTTTTTTTTACCTCAATTGTTACTGAACATCTAGCAGCATCAAGGGAGATTTATATGTAACCAAAAAAGTTGCTTAGCTACAGACAGGTGAACTACAGTGGAAATGTATGTGAGTTGATCAGGAATTTATTCTTAGTTGCGAAATCAAATGAATGATGTCAGTGCAGTCATGATTTCAAACCTTTTAATTAACAGCATGACCCAACTTTACCTCTGGGCCACTTTCAGCGCAATACATACAGAATAATTAGTCCATCAGTCTCATTCATCAGGATGCCTTTTCTTTCTGCTGGCAAGGAAAGGATTATGCAACCCACTCCTCCAGAGCACTACACACTACCTGAAAGAGTTCACATCAGCACAGTCACAGCAGAGGCCTGTGGGAAAGCTAGTACTGCCCCGACAGCTGCACAACATTAGAACAATGTCGTATTGATTGACTCAGAAGGTCTAGTTTGTTGCTTCTGGAGTAGGCTATACAATATATGAAGCATAGGTAAGATATGCTTTCAGACTTTTCTTCATTGTCTGGGCAGTCTGCCCTAAAAGCACTAGAGCAAATCTTTCATGTCTGTGTGCATCCCACCCTACCACATCCTATCAAGAGCTAGCAGTGGATTTGCACTCATTCTCAGTGGACTTATTGTTACATTTTAGAGCTTTCACCTGAATCTGAGTGAGATGAACTGTCATGAGCAAAAATGCATGAATGGAGTACTGCGAATGTTCCAGCAATCATCTCGAGGGAGCTGCTTTGTGCAAGTGCAACATGGCTGGATCAGGGATTTTACACTTCTTGGACTGTGTAACAAATACATACGTGTTAAACCCTAGTAATCCATCTATACGGCAGATGAGTCTGTCTGGGTAAAGGTGGAAAGTGCATGTTTTTGCATGTGTCTGTATATGTAAAATATTGTGTGCGTGTTAGTGTGTGTGTGTGTGTGTGCGCAATTGTGTCTTTGAGTAAAATCTATCTCTTCAAACTTTGTGTGCTTAGCTGTTGGCAGCCATGTACATCAAAAATGACACGTTAACACATTGCCTAGATACAGTGCAATAAAAAAAAGCAAGGAAACATTTCAAGCATTTGTGGAGAGCTTTTGAAATAGAAGTGGAACAATACTGCAGCCTGAGGGGGAAAGAACTGATCATGCTGGTATGTTTATATTAGTCGGAGAGGAAGCCATCATTGTTGTTGACAGGGATTTCTCTTTTTTTCATCCCTCAGCTCTCTGACAGTCTAACCTGTTCTAATCTGTTAGGAAAGACACACAGGACCCTCAGTCACCCAGCTGATCTTTGTCACATTCAAGCAGCAGGGCATAAAACAAAAACTAAATATTGAAATTTAAAAAAAAAAAAAAGCTGAGGAAAAACATCACAGCTGCTGTTTGATGATTGCAGGTTACAGTCGTCACTGTTCTCTCACATGGCTAAAACAGATAAGCACTGAGTGTTGGTACTGCTGGCTCTATTAAAATGAGAAAAGGTGCGCTTACTTCAACATGCACTAACACGCGAGCACATTACCTGCACGGCTGGCTATGGCAAAGATGTACGTTGCATTCCATGACCCACATTAAACCTGTGCTTACTTCTCAATAAGACTGAGAAAAGGACACATGAAGCAAGATCCATCATAAAGGAATACGATCTTGTAACAAACCTATTATTATTAATAAATAACAAAAGTGTGAATGTTGTATTCACACAGACACATACAGACACACACACACACACATCCACATGTGTTTAGGATTAATATGAGGACTTGAAGGCTTCTGTGACCACTGTAGAGTGGTGTTTATTTATGGTTTGAATAGTACGCTATGAATAGTAACACTATAGTCTGTGAGACCACGACGTGAATGCGGATAATTTGATAATCTGATTTGTGTGGTTTCGGTTTTTGTCAATTCAACTCTAGGTAAAATGTTGCCATAGGAGCCCGTAAAGAGCAGAGTGGCTAATTGACTGTCTTTGTGATGGGCTTTATGAATCCGGGAAAGGTTGGAATGTGCTATGTATATTCAGCAGTTATAGTGTAGGAAAATGAGGGAAAAGAAGCCTCCTTAACCTTTTCGAGATCTCCTCTGTAAACCCCCTCCCTCACAATTCCTCTCACTCCATGCTGTGGCTCTCCCTTCATTGTGGCCTCAGCATTTGAGGTCATGTTTCACACACAGACCTTTTTGCTAATGTACCTCTTATGAAATAGAGAAGCTAAAAAGCACAATTTGTCACTTCTAAACATCTCCTCTTTGGAAAAATGGGATTTTTAAGGTGATTGTTACCCTTGAGGTTTACAGCAGTGCCTGCACTTCAAACGCATTCTCTGGACCAGGGTTGCATGGGGCACCTGTAGAATGATTGGGCGTAGGTTGAATTTTTTTTCTTTACTCTGCACTCATAAGTGTGTTCTGGAGCATCTTATCAAGATGAATTGAGCCCATTTACAGCTAAATGGTCCGCGTCAAACTGTGATTTACAGCCTTTTTGTGCCAACATGATCTCCTTGGTCTATCGTCCAAGCTGATTCAGACAACAGATGTGTGTTTGTGCTTTTAACTGTGCAATCCTGCAACAATATATGAGGAGGAGAAAAACTGAAATCAGCCAGCAGTGTCATGTTAACAGACTGGGACTTGAACTTTAACTACAGTTCAGATCAATCACAGTAAGTGTAGTGCATCTTTGGAAAATAACAAACATATGTTCTGGGGAACAGTGACCATCATCTCAATTAGATTTGACCTTGACCTTGATTTGTGAAATATTCTGTCCAGGAAATGAGTAAATACCAGCCATAGATATTTCTAGGTCTTCACTGAAGTGCCTAATATATAGTCCCTATAATATAATGGCACTAGATGATCAGATGATCGCTGAAGGTATGACATTTTAGCAATTGCTGCACTTCCAGGCCAATGAGGGCAGAAATGCTATGGCTTTCAGCTAATATATGGGAACAAAAAAAAACCCTGCTACTACTTAGAGATAAACTCTTTCTTCGAAGATCTGTCCTTATTATTCACTAAAGTGTAAGGTATGAAACCCTGTAACTCGCTGTGCCGGCCTCTCTTTCTTTGATATTTGAATTTTACACCTGGTATTTGCACCTTTTGTCTTTTTCTTTCAAATAACATCTGCAGCTAGAAACCAGACAGGTAGTTAGAGTGGATTGGTCATGGCTGAATCTCTCTCTCTCTCTCTCTCTCTCTCTCTCTCTCTCTCTCTCTCTCTCTCTCTCTCTCTCTCTCTCTCTCTCTCTCTCTCTCTCTCTCTCTCTCTCTCTCTCCAGAAAGCCCAGAGGCTAGTATTTCACTGATTACAGAGTAGCCATGTGAATGGCAGTTTGTGTATTGTCAGAACAAAGGAAGCACAAGCTCTAAGGAGGTGTTAGACAGGGGAATGGATTGGACCGACCCATTAGGTGTTAGAGGGGGGAATGGATTAGCCTATTGGGCTAGACTTGGCCTGCAAGTCGGGACTAGCTCGAGGGGCACATTTAAATCTACGTCCACATACACCTGCAAGCACGGCTGTTTACCTGTGTGTGTGTGTGTGTGTGTGTGTGTGTGTGTGTGTGTGTGTGTGTGTGTGTGTGTGCGTGCGTGCGTGCGTGCGTGCGTGCGTGCGTGCGTGCGTGCGTGCGTGCGTGTGTGTGCGTGTGTGTGTGCGTGTGTTTTAAATTGAATTGTACTGGAGAGAGAGAGAGAGAGAGAGAGAGAGAGAGAGACATTTATTCTTAACCAGGTGTGCAGGAGCAAGTCTGTTGAACTACAGTATATGTCTTGATACCCATTTGGTTCTCTTAATGGTTACTTGAGATTTTATTTTGCATATTTGGCCACTTTAAATGCTTTGCTTTAGCTTCCAATGTTTTGATAGAGATGCAGAAAGTTAAAGGCTAAGCGAATGTAATTCTGCACAAATGTAATAAATGCCATCAACACCTCAAATGTTAAAAAAAAAACTTTAAGTATGCTTATTATTAACAACAATTAGGTAATGACAGCAATGAAAAAAAAAATTGGGGGTTGGGGTCAATTAAGCATGGCCGAATTTTGTAAGACATCATGTTAACCCCTTTTGGCCAGATCCACCCACTTCTGAATTCTGCACTCTTGCATCATTGTAGCACAGACCTCATCTTTCAGCAACTGATGAGGGCTGATGAGACAAATGAGTGTGTGTTATTAGTCGCTGTTGCTCGGGTTCTTCAGCACTGATCTGCCAGACAGGCTAAATGTGCCAGTAAAGTGAGGAAAAAAAAAACAACCATTCCTGAACCAATTACGCACCCAGGTTTTTAAGCTTTCCTCCTATTGTGACAGGCTCTTTGACAGCTCAGCTCTTTAAAATCTATTAACCTCCACAGCAAAACACTCTCCCCAAACAGCTGTGGAATAATTAAGGAACGAGAAATGCAGTGAGGCATGCAAATTGATGCAGTCGTGAAAATAAAAACATATGTTAGTGCTGAGCAGCGAGGGAGCTGGAGCGAGTGTTTATGATGTTGGACAGTGTTCGGAGAGCAGGAGAGGAAATATCATCATTAGCAGCGTGCTGTGCAGCTCACTCATAGGGCTCTGTGAAGGCATTCTATATGAACGCCAGTATTTGCAGTGGACTGACAGGATAATTATCAAAGTCAGCAGCCAAAGCAACCTCAGTGCAGCATTCCTCCTCCTTTTTTCTCTTTCCTCTCAGCACACACACACACACACACACACACACACACACAGACACACTCACTGACACACACTGGCATGCAGGTTCACAGACAGCAATCTTTACACTCACATTCGAATGGGGGGCAAATGTGAGCACATACAATCACTTCCACCAACTCCCGCGCAAACACTTCAGGCCCACCCACACCCACTTACTTCTTCACACACACTTACTCCTGTTCCCACACACACCTAACCAACATCACCCGCACCAAATACCACGCTTTAGTAGTTCTAAATTGTTCCATGCAGTCAAGTTGCGACAGAGACAAATTAAGACAATGCACATGTCCTTAAAAGCAGTGTGGCAGTCTTAAGTGACCCTCTCTCCTGCACACCTTCTCTGTCACACTCCAGAGGGTCACGACCCCTGGTTGACCTTACTCCGTACGGCTAAAACTCTTTCACCTATATCGGACACTCGGTTTGAGTTTTACTCCTCTCTTTACTGTCCATGTTTGCTGTTTTCTCCAAATGTACACTTTGTGTGAGTCCTGCCAGTTCTGCCAGTTTTGCAGCACTTTTGTTAGTTGAGTTCTACCCAGGAGTGCGAGGAGTCAGGTCCGATGGAGTGGGTTGTGACGAGACCTGGAGAAGATGAGGAGCGAGAAAGGAAATGTGTCTGACTGTCAGAACGGTCCCTGGCTACAGACCATCCAGCAAGGCCTCTGCCTCACCTTCAGATTCAATAAGATGCAGATGCCACCCCCGGCTCCCCCTCTCAGTCCATATGTTTGTGTCAGAGATGAAAGAGGAAATAGGTGGGAAGCTATGTGTGTGATAGAGTGAGCTCTGACACTAACATAGTATATTGGGCCTTACTTATAGAACTGTGAAGTTGTTTTGTCAGGTTTAAAGGGCTTTATAAGCCTTTGAACAACTGAGTGTGACTGCCTCTTAAAGTTTTCTCTCTCTCTTTTTTTTTTAAACCTCTATTACCTTAATTCAGCTTTAGGAATGCCAACATCACATCATATTGATGGCCACACCACATTTGTTTAAAATAAATAAATAAATAAATAAATAAATAAATAAATAAATAAATAAATAAAAGGAAACTGATCACAACACTTAATAGTCATAAATTCATGGAAATCTTCAGCCTATTATTTTGCTCAGGATAATCATTCTTTCTAAAGCTTTTTTTGTGGCCAACATGGCTTTAGTTATTTATGTTAACACTTATTTAGGATGCAACATTATTCTGATGCACATATTTTAAATGTTTAGTTTAGTTTAGTTTATAAAGCACATTTAAAAACAGCAGCTGTTGCAGCCAAAGTGCTGTACATCAAGTAAAAACACACAAGAACAGTGCAAATTTATAAATTTGTTATTTATTTGTTGACCTGCTACAACCTGGTCAGTAAAAAACAGCCTTTTTAAAAATAGCTTTGGAATATAACACTTTTAAATGAGTTCCTAAAGTTTTTCCTTTAAGTACTATTATTTATTCAAATGTGTTTATAAAAATCACAGGACAAAAAAAGAAAATCTTGCACACACACACACATATATATTTTTTATTTCTTCCAGGACTTGTAATTTACTGCAGACTTCACATCAACTTACAATTATCTGCAAAATAGATATTAGGATTTTGAACTGAAACTTATTTTGCCCCTGCATGCTTTAAGCTAATGATTAACACTCAGCAAAGACCTACTCTAATAATACAGATACCTTGGAAGACGCAGTGTTCTTTCTCTGTACTTTTTCACTTCCCCACATCAATGCACTGTAAATCTGTTAAGAGCCAGGATGCAGAGAGTGCAGATTAAAATGAAGAAAGCTTTTGTCAGTGCAAAAACATACGTCATACAATGCACTCTCTATTAATCGATGATCATGTCCCAGTCACTGTTTTGATCTTGCCCCATACAACAGGTAATAAGCACATCCTGATACCTGGTTTGTGGTTTGGGGTTTATCCGGGTGTGGTTTCAGGCCATATTCTCAGATTCATAACTAAGATGAGGAAGAGTGCTAGCATAATGAATGTTTAATGTTTACACACCCTCTCCAGACTTTAGCTTTTATACAAACCAACAGAACAATTAGGCATGAAAGAAGCAATGCAAACATTTCCCAAAATCTGTTTCTATAAGGAAAAAAAAAAAACACTGCTTTTTTACAATTTTCTGCATGAATTAAAATATTGAAGAAAAAAAAACTGTGTAAAGTTTAAATTCTGAGACAAAGTATTTGTCTAATGTGAAAAGTACTCCATGTGATGCTATTTATTAAAGACTAAATGCAGTTGTAAACTGTTTGTCTTTTCAAAAGCCTTCTATTGTTGAAACAGAGAGAGATGTTGGAGCAAGAGTTTATACCCGGTAATGAGGGAATAAGCGTGGAGAGGACAATGCTCAGAGCTGGCAGGAGGGGGATTCATGCTCAGAGGGAGCATGTAAACGCATTCACACCTCTCTCGCATATCAATGCCCGATAACTTATAGCACAATATTGGCAGGTCGAGCTCGACAAGCGCTTGCATGTGAATGGTGTCTGGAGGCGCAACAGCGAATCCACATACGCGCCTTAACGGAAGTCGACGAACGAGCTTTACTGAAACTCTAGGACGGACCATGAAGGGGGAAAAAAATAATGGGTGGAATTCTAGAATAGTTTTAATACAGGACAAATTCATGAAAAAAAGGAGCTGCCCAAACTCTCACTCACCTTGTGCCTAAGGCTGAAATTATAATGTTGTACGTCTATTTTGTTACGTCTATAGAAACATGAATGTGGTGTTTCTTTACCATGCTTTACTAAAATACTGCATTGCACCTTAAGGGCCAGTGATTGTAATTAGCTTTTAGGGTTGTAAATGAAATGCACTTTTCCAGGCAAAAGATACACATTAACGGTGTTCCCTTAATAGTTCCAATTAAAGGAATTATTATTATTATTATTATTATTATTATTATTATTATTATTATTGTTGTTGTTGTTGTTGTTGTTGTTGTTATTATTATTATTATTATTATTAATAATAATAATAATAATAATAATAATAATAATAATAATAATAATAATAATGCAAATACTTAATTTAGTAAATACAAAAATTTCTTAGTTTCCCTTTAAGCAAAATTCATCATATCACGATCTGGCTTTCATCGTTGAAGACCTGCACCTGCGTCGTGTTCCAGCCAAGTTTTGCTAAAAACCGCAAAGAATTTCCATAAAAAAAGCGAAAGAAGAGTTAAGAAAACTCGGCTAAGTGAAGGCAGAGAAGCATGTTGAAAAAAAAAAAGCCCTCTCTGATGTACTGATGGTCCTCACTGATCGCCCTATCAGGTGCAAAAACCACTGACAGGTTTCCACCCACTAGCGACCAAAAAAAGCCCCTCGCGGCGCACCGAGTCTCCGCGGCACATGAACCGCTGACACGCGCACCGGATCGTTACCCACTCCGCTTGCACGCGCTTTTTATACCGGATCACAGTCTAACCTAAACTCAAAACGAGTCTCTTTTATATACAAATATATTAGATATAGGATATAATATAATATATAGATATTTTATTGCGTCAAAACCTATAACTCATCTCCGTGAGTAGAACCACTTTTTTTTTGACCTCCACAACCACCGGACACGGAAAGTTACCCTTGACCCATGCTGAGGAGGACTTTAAAGGCAGGTACGAACGGAATTGAATTTCTTCTGAATACCGGACCGACACTCCCTAAGCGTGAAAAAAAAGCGCCTGTGGAATTTGTAGTCAGCGCGGAAGAGACACATCCCGCGTGCAAATTGAATCTTTCCGCGCTCGGAGCGAGAGAACGGCGTGCGCGCGCAGCGGAGCCAAACCGCAAAGCGTGCGGGAATTAGGAAGGGGGGTGAAACGGACGGAGATACAGCCGGTTGTTCCCATTCAGATCAGGCGAATTGAGGAAGAGCCTGATGTGGCTCCCAGCGGCACAGTTTTACTGCACTGATCTCTCGTGTCACTGGGAGCGCGAATCTCCCCCGGGATTGTGCGCGTGAGGCCTCGGCGCCGTGTTTAGACTGGACCGGCGAGTGCTGGAAACAGGTGGATCTGACCAAGATGTCCGTGCTGCCTTCAAGGTTCAGCTACGTGTAAGAAAGCCGTTTTCATTCACGAGTCCCAGCATTCTTGCCAATAGAAGTCGCTCAAAGCCATGTGAGGGTGTCGAACCGATGCGCTTTTTTTTATTTCGCCTAATTCGTTGTGATTTACCCCTCCTTTTTTGTTTCCGTCTTTTTTCCCCTCTCTCTCTCTGTCTCTTTCTCCAGGTGTTTACATTTTCTGATCCTCTACTTCCAGTTACAGGTAGGTCTCACTGATCATTGACATGCATTAATACTTTAGCAGGTATTTAATATACAGAGAAAATAATCAGAGCTGCAAACAGATATGGATTAGGAGTAATTGTGCAATGCCATAAACTTGACATGAAAAGTATCATTTACTTTGCATTTTAATAAAAGCTTTATATAAAAGTCATGTGAACTATATGCGATGCACTAAATACTTGAAAAAGAAGTCAAACGAACTGGCTCAGAAATGTATGCGTAACGTATCTAAAATGATTGGACCTTTCGTTACGCAGCGTGTTGCTTATGGAAAAGTAATCAGTATGTTATAGATATGAAACAGATATTACAATATATAGTCAACTCGTTAACGCCAGTTCAGATGATTGTGCAATAATGAATGCGATCATACAAGACAATACAAGTTAGATATCAACACAACAATGCTTTGTCGGAAGGGGTTTTTTTTAATTGTACTAGTCTGTCTTTCCAATTTCAGCACGCAAGGTTTCAATTCAGTCAAGAAAGAAACAATTTATTTTATATTATTCCTGCATTCCACATCACTATAAAGATAACTGATAATCGAGTAATGCTATAACAATTCTGTTAAATTGGGGAAAAAAGATACAATTTTTCTGCAAATTTTCTGCACATAGGCAGAAGAAAAGCATTTTTTTTTGGTTACTTCTGGATAGGATAATACAATGAGTGTAAAATCTTGTATTAACATGTCAT
The DNA here is from genome assembly GCF_030014155.1 of Tachysurus vachellii. Lineage (NCBI taxonomy): Eukaryota > Metazoa > Chordata > Actinopteri > Siluriformes > Bagridae > Tachysurus > Tachysurus vachellii. The sequence continues at coordinate 10,278,493 of NC_083472.1, forward strand.
ACCAACAGTAGGCATCTACAAAGACACCCTCAATGAATGAACTAAAGCAGTATATATTAAGCAGATAGGTCTGCACACTAATCTTTATTCCATAGCATTTGGCGCAAACAAGAGCGCATTGCAGGCTGTCTGTTTCCTCTGCGTTTTGTGTCAGTAATTACAATACTAGTGCTTTAATTGCAGGTCACGCATGCAAGCGTATAAATGCTTCCTGCTTTTTTTCTCTCCTTCATTCCGTCACTCGGTATTTTATAATGGGTTTTGGTCCTTTTCTTCTTTGAGGAAATGCTGGGAAATCAATGGTGTGATAAGTCTATAAGAGCTGGGCTGAAGTGGCAGTGCATTGATGCGTTGTTTCCTGAGCTACAGCCTGAGAATAGTGTCTGTAGATAGGGCCCTATCGGACATGCAAGAGTGCACAGCTTCTTAGCAAGGATGGTGATGATCTTTTGAAGTCCCAATGATATCCATTTCGCTAGGATGGCTTTGAAGGGAGACAGGCAGTGTGATAAAAATGTTTTGCATAGGCATGTCCCGTTTTCCTGCTTGCGCTGAGATGCAACTGTCTGCCAAACACACCTCAGTGTTTGACTAGAGATGGAGAGATTTTAGAGCAAATCCCTCAAAGGAGAGGTTGTGTGTGTGTGTGTATGTGTGTGTGTGTGTGTGTGTGTGTGTGTGTGTGTGTGTGTGTGTGTTTTACCTCACATACATAATGTGTGTGGGCTTTATGTCAAGATAGAGCTACTCTAGAAAACAAGCCAGACCGTCTTTGTGTGATAAACTCAAACCTGCCTGAAAAACCTTCATAACTTCCACTGTGTGGAATGTATGCGATTTAAAACAAATGTATTTCATTTTTATAATAAGTTTTATAGATAGTTCTATTATGTGTCAAAATAGTAACTGATATATTTAATTCATTATAAGCATGCATCTGTTGTAATGTTGCTATTTATTGATTGATATATAAATAAGTCAATCAATAAATGAATCAAATGTATGGAAAATTCAGTGCAGTCATGAAGAAATGTTTTTGTGTTAAATGCAAAAGTAGTGAGCTTTAGATCGCATGTGGTATATTCTAATGTTTTCCGAGCATGCTCACGTTCATCTCACAGTCCAGTGCACTGTGCAGCTTAGTGGAAGCGCCTTGTTTCTCATCTTAGCGTTAAAGATTTGTTCTGCCATGAGTGCATTTCCCCTCGCACACTCTAAATGTCATTAATTTGCTGAGGTTAAAATAACAGCGAGTCAGAGTATGTAATGTGTATATAATTAGCCACCTGAGAGCAGCCACATAAAAGCCCATTACTGGGTAATTACCACTCATACAGCTGAGGAGAGCAGCCTTGGCTTGGGCTTAGATTCCAGGGGCTCTGAAAGTATACGTTTTCCTCATATGTAGGGTTGACAGGAAAGGAGAGTAGAAGAGGTTTGGGGAGAAATGTTAAGGAGGATAACAGATGAAAGATTGGTTGGGAATATTTTTTCGGATAAAGCCTCAGGTAACTGGCACAGCGGATAAAATATGTGAATGAAAATGAATGCTGGGTATTGAAAGATCCCTTAGGTTGTATAGTTTTATGTGTGCGTGTATGTGTGTGGGTGTGTGTGTGTGTGTACACATATCTCGCTGCAGATGTGTCTGCGTAAATGTCTGTTAGCATGTCTGCAGATGTGTGTGTCTGCGTGTGTGTGTGATTTATGAGGGTAATTCTGACCTCAGGCAGATATTTGTTTGATGACAGAGAAACAGGTCCTGATCCTTCAGGTGGATAATTGCTAGTGGCTTGCTATTGGAAATGGAATACTTGTTTTCTCGGTTTAGCTCCAGGCACATAGTATTCATCTGCTTTACTCGAAGAGATGAAAAGAGAACACTAACCTGAAATCATGCTTTGTCTATCTGAAGGCTACGCAGATTGGCGAAACCTGCCTGTAATCTTGAACATTCTTTTCCAAGTTTTGATCTTTTAAATTACTTTTGAACAAAATGTCCAGACATAAAAAGGAAATTAGAACAACATCTATCAACCAACATGTCTTTAATGACAACCAGCCTATTTACAATTTACTGTATAAAGGTTTAGTCACACAGTCTGACACTGTTTCTCTACTTCTAGGAGTCGCACCAGAGTACTGCAGACTTCCGCTTCTACATTGAGACCCCCGCACATGATGATGTGAGTCGGAAACAGGTGCGGATATACCAGCTGTACAGCCGGACAACAGGGATGCATGTACAGATCCTCGGCAAGAAGATCAATGCTAACGGAGACGATGGGGGCAAGTACGGTACGGGAGCATTCCTGTGCTCTTCCGCCGCTTTAGAGAGATCTGATAGCCTTACACCGAACACACACATGGTGTACTTTACATCCTAGAAGTTTAATTGTGTGCTCATTTTACTGAGTAACATGACTCAGCGTAACATTGTCTGCTCATGTCCTGGAAGGCATCTGTGCAGCTTTTTGATTACTGATCATAGATCAAAGATTTTTGTTGGTGTGATCATATTAAAAGCTTTGAATGTGTAGCTTTCAGTGTGAGTATGCGTTCAGGTTAAGGTTGGGGGGGTGTTGGGGGGTGTAGAGGTAAGCACGTTGAATGCTGGACTGAGCTGCGCTGAGTGATACAAGTATGTTTACATCCGACCCTATTTTCAACCGTGTCAGCCAGAGTCATGCTCGGCGCTGTTGTAACTCCCCAACAGACACAGGGCTTATAACGTGCCTCATACCGCTTTGTCTTCTTATGGTGGTGAACTGGCCTATGCTTGATTTGCATGTTTAGTGCTTCCACATAGAGGTAACCATCATTTAATTGGTGTCAGTTTGAAAATAAACTAGCGTTTAGCAATTTGCTTTGTTCAGGCAGTCAAACTGGTGTTAGATTTGGAGTGTGAGTGGTAGAGAATTGTAAGTAAAGCTCAGATATAAAGGTCGTCCTGTACCTGTGTGAGCAGGATTGTACATAGATCCAGGTAAATCCCCACACCTGGCACCTGAGAGCTCTCTGCCTCTCAGCTATACAAAGACACAGCGCTAATTCAATACGGCAGCTTAGTGTTCTAATAATCAGTTCACAAAGGATAATAGGTCACTACTTACGAATAGTACAGACTTTCATTATTCCTAATGCCAAATAATTTCACTTATTTTATGTATGTACACAGAACATTTCGAACGTTTTGTGACAAATGCAGAAGTTTTCTGTAGTTAACCTTGCTTCATGCTCAACTCTGGCAAACATGTGAAACAGATGTATGGCCCTGAGAACAAGAAGTATGTCAGACATATTTTAAAAAAATGCCTCGAGCAAGCATATGCCTGTAACACAGGAGGAACTTCTTAAGTGGTCTAGGCATATGTCATATCTGTAATTTAAAATAAATAGTCAAGGGAAACAGGTGTACAGCTCCCTGTGCACTCGACACACCCGCCATCCATTCTGTCATCCCTTGCTTATTCTCTTTTTTCCTGCTGTTTTAGCAGTGGCTTTGTAGAGTCACCTCCTTATCCGCTCGCCTAAACCTAGGTACAGGGCTATTTCTCTTGCTCCTTGCACAAATCTCAAGTGCTCTGCCTGAACTGGTTCCCCCTCTTGTTGTACTGTGAGTTGCTTTTAAAAGGGACAATTTTGGCATTGCCCTCAGAGCCCCCTGCCTTTGAGCTCCACTGAATAGCTCTGTGTGTTAAGCAAATGGATCATCTTAACTTTTTGATTGAGTGAGCAAGGACTAAAGGTGACTGGAAACCCAATCCCCAGGGATCTTAACTGCTCCAAGAAGTTTGGCAGATAGCTCCCCCTGGGAGGGGTATGGCTGAACAAAGGTGCCCAAACACTGAGAGGGTGAGAGAGAGGGAGAGAGAGAGGGAGAGAGAGAGAGATAGAAAGAAAGAGAGAGAGAGATTTCGGGGTGGTCATGGGAGCGATTCTCACCATTTGTGTTTGTGCTATTGATCAATCTTCATATTTTTCCCACAACCTTTTCTTTTCTCAATAATGGAGTGATCACATGTGTGTTGCATTTTAAATAACCTCTAACGCTAACAAATAACTGTTTCTATCTGTACGTATCTAAGCACTAGCTTCTTGTTAGATTCTTCTTCAAGTGGGTCTTAATATTAATATGTTCGTATTCTATTCCAGCTCTCCTTGTTGTTGAGACAGAGACATTTGGGAGTCATGTTCGAATAAAAGGGAAAGAAAGTGGCTACTATATCTGCATGAACAAGAATGGCAAAATTATTGGCAAGGTAAGAATTTTATTATCTGCCATTTACTGAATTAATACTATATCATTCATTCTATATCTGTCTCAAAAGAAATGTAAAAATGATCCTTTATAGTTCTAAACAGTTTTATTTTTACCAGATTGAATGATAAATAAAGACATTATCGTCTACAATTTGACGTAGAAACTCACTCCACTGTCAATTTCTTGCCTCATTACAAGCCAACCAAAAGCAATTTTGCTGTGTGATCACTAGGAGGCATCATAAAAAGTAGCCTAATGGTGTACATCATGAATAAGACCAGTGAGTGACACAGCATTAAAACTTTATCCACATAGTCTCTTCTAATCATCACACAGGTGATTAGCATGTTGGTGGAAATGTTTCTTTTGTAAAATGTGACTACAGTGATAATGTCTTTCATATCATGTTGCTTTACTGTAAATCGGATGACATGCATTTTCAAAAACCAGAACATCTGCAACACTGGTAAAGGAGTGAGCCAACATTTTATTTTCCACAGATGTCTGTTTAAATCAAAAGCGGGTGCTTGAGTCTGGTGAAAAAATATCAAATGTGCACATTTGAGATAGAAAGGGCAACACCATTTATTCTTCATTTTCTGGCTTGTTTGATGCCAACCATAAGCAGGAACAATAGCAATTTCTTTCTCATCTTCTATTTCCCACTTAATCTTAGATGATTATTACAAATGGTAAATACTGTATATAGAGTAAGAATCCTTGTTATAAGACTGAAAAATATCAGTCATTCAGACTGTAGACCTTTAGACCTTTAGACTGAAAGATAACCAGATTTTAGGAGATACATTTGCAGAAATAACACCGTACCAGCTATACTGGAATTGTAAAACAGGCATTTTTTCCCTTTTTTTTTTCAGAACGGAAATGTTCTGTTCACTTCAACAATGCATAACATGGTCTTATGGAAAACCTTTTTCCCTTTACTCCTAACACCTTTCTACTGCAAATAATTATAATGCCTCACAAGTAAACTCAGCGGTCATGTTCAGGAGAGTTGCTCAACAGGTGGGCTTCGTCTGACATGTTATTTTCTCTCCCCTGCAGCTCAATGGGAGTAACCCGGAGTGTGTGTTCGTGGAGGAGTTCTTGGAAAACAACTACACGGCATTAGTGTCTGCCAAGTACAAAGGCTGGTACCTGGGCTTCAACCGCCGCGGTCGGCCCAAGAAAGGCTCACGGACCACACAGACACAGCAGGAAGTACATTTCATGAAACGTGACCCTAAGGGCAAGATGGACCCTCAGGAGGAGTTCCGTTTCACTACTGTAACGAAACGGACGCGTAGGGCACGGCGCTTAAGGCCAAACCACAAAACAAACTGAAGTGACACAGACCAAGCATGCACTCTACCTTTACAGACATCTCAAACTTCTTGCCTTAAACCAGTATAACGGTTATTGTGATTAAGCAGCAGGAGAGGAAACCTGAAAGATGGCTACAGGACAAAAAAAGACAAAAAGCTTAAAAAAGTTCAAAGATGTTTTATTTTTATATTTTTGGATCTCTGAGTCTCTCTTAGGTGTTGAATGTCTCTGGGTTATCATTAATGTTATATTGTGTCTGTTACTCTTTGTTATTTATGTTGGACAAACTATGGATGACAAAAAAGGAACTAAAGTGGTCTCCCACTTTGACGAGTTTACAGCAGCAGGCATCCTGTTGAAAAGGAAAGATGTGACTCCAATAACCAAGAAAAAAACTTCTATATATCATTTTGAATTGGCCCAAACAACAAGAATCGTTTTTTTCCCCCTTGCTGGAATGGGCTATGATTTAAACACATGAGGAGCATGATAATAGGGTCACATGGCAGGACTCTGTACCAGCTTCATCACAGGCCAACACTAGCTTTGAGTGCAATATTTTCAAGAGCCCTCCATGAAGCATCTCATCACCTTCAGTTCTGCTCACTGATTTTTCTGTGAGAAGTCTGAGTGTTCTCTAGGCCTGTCTGCGGGTGAAGTGTGCTTAATCACACCCAGCAATTGTATGATTCCTTTTACATTTTTGTGCAACCTGTGATTCAGCAGCTCACAACATGCTTTGACTAGCCAGGTATCAGCATCAGCTATGGCGGTAGTGCTTGTTAAAACAAATGAAGAGAAGCTGGGAGTTGAAGGGACTCGAAGAGCATAACAAAGTTGATTTGATGAGAACCTTTCTGACCTTTCTCTCTGTACTTTGGTGAAAGGTTTACAAGAATGCACTGTGGTGACAGTGGACCTGATACGCAAACACTAGCACACACGTATGTACTTCTTTTTTTTTATTTTAAAATGTTACAAGAATTCAATAGGAATATACAGTAGTTTTTTTTAAGAAGAAGAATTACAACAAAATCAGTTGTAAGGCTAATAGTCATTTTTCTCCCCTCTGCCAATTTAATATGCTGTTCTCAGAACCTTCTTTCATTCTACAGGTATACCTATCAGGTTATGCTGTATTTCAGATTTGCATTTGTAAACTCCATCTATGATGGTTTAGACAACATCATGCTGTACATGTACTTATGTCCACTAAGGCTTTATACCTGACCAATCTGATTCAAACCACACCAGGGAAGGTGGAACACCTTTCACTAAACTTACCTGTGCTAAGGTTTGCCCTTCATATGGGTGTCACTGTAGTGTAAACAAATCTATATATTCCTTTGTCACATGACAGGTTTTTGTAAGAGATACTACTAACAAACATGACACATGTATGGTTTTAAAAAAACGTATGCAAAAAAATAATTTTATGACTATTATAAAAAATATTTATTGCCTTTCTTTGTAAATACAACCTGATGAATTTATTTGACTTCCTAATAAAAATAAGGACTATATTAAAAAACAAACAAACAAAAAAGTTTGGTTGTTGTGTTTTCTTTTTAAGTTTGGGCTTCAAAATGTTTTGTATTTTGCTCAGAAAACCTCTGAAGACTACAACTAAAAGGCTCAGAAATTTGCTTAAAAGTTTAGCTTTTATCCATGTTCCAACTACATCTTTCTGTCTCCTGTATGGCAGCAGAAAAAAGAAAGAAATCTGGATTTTCATAGATGGTTGTGGTAGATTTCAGCAGGTTTCTTACACTTCTCATCCTGCGAAGAGGCTGTGAATGTGGGAATGGATGTGCTTGGATAGGACACTTTTTGTCATCTTAACTGTTAACAGGCTGTGAAAAGGTGAATTGCACTTCAGAAATGAGCAACAAGGTCCAGGAAATGTGTCATAATTAAGTTATGAGGCACATAAAGACAGCTAAGAGATTCTCAGACAACATGAGAATTCGAGGATCGTTTAGACTCAAGGTTATATCAACAGATTCCCTCCTCGCTTTTACATATTGCCTCTTTTTATGAAATCAATTAGAACCAGAGGGAGTAGAGGAATGTTCAAAGAGAATGTTCGGAAAGGTATTAAGGTTAATGGAACTATTCCTTTTCCAAATGGATTTTCAAATCGTTGGTATGAAATCTTGTTCTGGAAGACATTACTTTTGTGGAAGACAGTACCCTCATTAGACTGACTACATTAGTCTCAAGAGAAGTAATTATTTTTTCTTTTAGTTCAGTGTGTCAATAACTGACATTAGCACAGCTGAATGCTCATTGCACTTTTCACATATGTGTAGCATTGATCTGCAAAATGTCTGGAATTTTTAAGAAACTTTTCTCTATTTCCAATCTTTCTTACTCTGTTCCATACACATTTAGTGATTTCTTTTTGGCAGGCCTACTTGAGCTGTTTCTTTAAAGGAGGAGGAGAAGGAATGCAGGATAGCATGTCTTATAATGTTGTATTCAGGAATGGTGTTTACAGTAGCAGTCAGCCTGAAAGATGGCCGTTTTGAGTAAAAAATGCCTTTTGTTTAACTTCTCACTGATGTTATCAGATCTAGCTCTATGCAGCCACCTACAGCGGGCAACGAAAGGAAGACACGGTCTGAGTTAAATGTTCAAGAAGCTCTCCATCTTTTCTTTTTGTCTCTCGGTATTCATTCTTTCTTGAGGTGGAAAGTGGAGTGATTTGTAATACATGGCCTTCATTACTCAAAATAGACAGCCGAAAAAATAGTCTATCATTTTTACACAGACAGCTGTCTGGACGTTACGCTTTTAAAGACATGCTCACAGAATGTTTGCTTTCTAGCAAGTCCATTTTTTTTGTTTAGCACATTTTTGATCAGACAGGGTGGAAAGGAGGACCCAAGCGAATGCTGATAAGAAAAAAAATGTATTACCATCGCTGTAAAATGTGTACACATCACCAGGATCTCATGGCCCCATGCTATCGAGATCAGGATCAGATTATCCTCATACTTTAAACACAAGTAAAAAAAAGCAACTGTTACTGTAACATGTTTTTTTGTCTTAAGGATAAAAAACAACCTTAAACATATCTGATATCCACGTAGATGGAGCCATTGTGCGATGACAGCACTCAAGAAAGTTGAATACAGACTTTTTTAAGAGTCCAGACATCTGTAAATTAAAGAACAGAGAGCATTCAGTGCAGAGCTCCCGCCAGTGCCTCTCCTCTGGCTTAACCTTTGATCAGTGGAGGATGGCCCTGGAACAGACCCAGTATGCTGAAATGAAACATAACATCCCTCTGTGGCACTCCTCCCTTTCAGGACGATAGCTCTGTGAACTCACTACTGCCAACGGATAGCTATTCATAGGCAAAAGGAGGTTCTGACTCCAGTGCGGGAGGTTAGAATAGTGAAAGGTTGCACGGGGACCTTGCTTTACTTATCTTTGAGCAGACTGCCTTGGTGCATCGTGTGTATTTTTAGAACAATGTGCACTTAAGAGCTGCTTTTTGAAAAAAGCTCATAAGAATTGTTTTTCCACTGGTCACGTCCAAAGTAAACAAGTTAACACTTGTTTTCTCTGCGGAATGACAGGCAGAAAATAAAAGCGTGTATAATAGTACAGTGGTCACTGTCTTGCTGAAGTGTTCAGTGGCTCTGTCAGCAGTGGAACAAGTGACAGATGGACACAAGCCCACTGAAGTGCACTCTTCAGCAACCGCATATTTAATGAAAGGGCCATGTCAACAGAAATCTGGTGGTCCAGCCATTCCATAGACAGAACAACTTTGTCTCCTTAGATATTACTTAATTCCTTCTTGAGGTTGTGAGGTGCAAGAAACATGTAAAACCAAAATAAAGGTTGACCTATAATATGATCCTAACTGTCATAGCTCGCTGTGCAGTGCTTTTCTCCTAAAGCTCAGACACCGCAAGCTTTCGTCTCCCCAGTTAAATGTGTAACCACATGCATCTGCTCTGCTTTTACTCTGGGACATACAGAAGTCATTTTGTGATTCATGTATAGCCGAGGCCTGTTTTTATATGGCTATTTTATGTGCCAGGAGCGTATTATAATGTAATAGTTCAAATGTCCAATTTAAGAGTTAGATGATACAGGTTCAACTGAGGAGAGTATTATGTTAGTTATGTGCACAATATCACACAGTATGTTACACATTATACACAAAAAACTCAAATATGCTCTGAAAATGTGTCCTAACTTCTGTGCTGCTTTATCTACTTTAGAAATGTAAAGTTAAAGAAATGCAAAAATATATATATATATATACATATATATATATATATACATATATATATATATATGTATATATATATATATGTATATATATATATATATATATATATATATATATATATATATATATACGTATATATATATACGTATATATATATATATACGTATATATATATACGTATATATATATATATACGTATATATAGTATATATATACGCTATAGAGAGACCATACAAAGTGCTTCTGTGCATGCATACTACACTTTTCCACAGCCATATATTAAATGTTATTTACAAATTTTAATGCTGGAACCATTTTCTGAGATATATATATATATATATATATATATATATATATATATATATATATATATATATATATATATATATATATATATACGTATATATATATATATATATATATATATATATATATATATTATGGCATGCCGTTTAGGAAATTATTCATGAGAGAATTGAGTGAAAACTCGGAATATATTGAATGAATCCTGAATATATTGAATGAAAATTCGGAATATATTGAATGGATTCTCCAAAACTCGGAATATATTGAATGAAAACTCGGAATATATTGAATGAAAACTCGGAATATATTGAATGGATTCTGAATATATTGAATGAAAACTCGGAATATATTGAATGAAAACTCGGAATATATTGAATGAATCCTGACGTCATCAAGACGCACCCGATATTTTGTACTTTAGGCAGAATGACTGAGTGAGCGATAAACTTATTCGCTGCTAGGTAGGTGGGTTAATATGGGTTTGTAATAGCAGATTTGGTTGTAAATTGTAAATAATTTTATTGTTATAAACTTTCAAATTACACTAGGTCATCTCACTGTATCCAAAAGACAGATATTTGCAGGTTTAAAGAAATTTAACAAAGTCACCAGTCTTGCGTGACTTTTCCAATACTTCAGGCATATTGTGTCTTACAACTGTCAATTCAGCAGCAATATGTGTCTTTTGGATACAGTGAGATGGCCTAGTGTAATTTGAAAGTTTATAACAATAAAATTATTTACAACCAAATCTGCTATTACAAACCCATATTAACCCACCTACCTAGCATCAGACAATAGGCAGACAGTAGTGTAGTGGACACCAAAAGAGATCCAAATTAGTGATCTTGATCCGTGTCTGTTAGATATGTAAATAGGGGAACTTAAGTAAAGTTGGCCGCATATTCACAGATTCGAGTTTCCTGAGTCAATAACTCCTGAACTAAAGGGTGTTACTACACAAATAACACCTCTTTTTTTTATCGTAGTAATGTAGAGAGGCAGCTACAACCCAATTTTCCTCAATATCAGCTTTCCTCCGCGTTGGAAAAAATACATAAGTCTCTATAGTGCAGACGACTGAGAGACAGATTCCAAGGGACCGTCTGCAAAGCCCGAAAACCCGGTTTTGCACTTTGCAGACGGTCCCTTGGAATCTGTCTCTTAGGTGTTCGCACATAGAGACTTATGTATTTTTTCCAACGCGGAGGAAAGCTGATATTGAGGAAAATTGGGTTGTAGCTGCCTCTCTACATTACTACCATAAAAAAAGGTGTTATTTGTGTAATTAGAGCGTTTAGCTCAGGAGTTATTGACTTGGGAAACTCGAATCTGTGAATATGCAGCCAACTTTACTCAAGTGATATCGGGTGCGCCTTGATGACGTCAGAATCCATTCAATATATTCAGACTTTCCATTCAATATATTCAGACTTTCCATTCAATATATTCCGAGTTTTCATTCAATATATTCCGAGTTTTCATTCAATATATTCCGAGTTTCCATTCAATATATTCCGAGTTTTCATTCAATATATTCAGAATCCATTCAATATATTCCGAGTTTTCATTCAAAATATTCAGAATCCATTCAATATATTCCGAGTTTTCATTCAATATATTCCGAATTTTCATTCAATATATTCCGAGTTTTGGAGAATCCATTCAATATATTCCGAGTTTTCATTCAATTCTCTCATGAATAATTTCCTAAACGGCATGCCATAATATATATATATATATATTATATATATATATATATATATATATATATATATATATATATATATATATATATATACGTATATATATACGTATATATATATATATATATATATATATATATATATATATATATATATACGTATATATATATATATATATATATATATATATATATATATATATATATATATATATATATATATATATATATATCAGAAAATGGTTCCAGCATTAAAATTTGTAAATAACATTTAATATATGGCTGTGGAAAAGTGTAGTATGCATGCACAGAAGCACTTTGTATGGTCTCTCTATAGCCTGGACATGTTTAATAGTATGCAGCCAAGGAATATTTGAAAAGACTATAGATCATCTGTTGTGTGAAAATAGAGAAAATTGAGCTGATTTTAGCATAATATAAGACTTAATATAATCTCAGCAAGTATCATTTAGCCTTAAGTAATATAATTGATTTAGTTATTGCCAGTGTCCTTTGATGGCATTGTTGTGCGCTCAGACGATAAAGCAGTGTTTTTTTTCCTCTTGTATGACATAAACTTCTCCTACTGCTAATTTCTCTTTGGGCCAGTTTTATTTTTGAACCTTTATTCATATCACCACATCTCTTTTTTCTCTTTTTTTGTTGGTTGCTGTTACATTAATTCTGAAACCAAGTACAATTGTTTTTACTGTATTTCTGCAGTGGCTATGACATTAAGTTGTAAATAGCAAAATCGGAAATAAATAGGGATGGAAATTGTGTTTGAAAGAATACATGTGATAACTGTGATACTTCTGCAATGGTGTTATGTTTAATGAAAAAAAGAAGAGGAATTGTTCTTAAGGTAACTGAGAATGTGACAAATGTCTAAAACGTCTAAAATGTCTAAAAAAAAAACGTCTCTAGGTTACGACCATGACCCTAGTTCCCAGAGGAACGAGACGCTGCGTCGAAACGCTATGGGAACGCCCCTGCGTGACCGCGCTCTGAACCACGTGTGTAATCTGACCAATAGGCGTTGGGACGTGACGTCATTGGCGGGTGACGTCGCGTAAACAGGAAGCTACAAATGGCTGCGAGATGGACAAGACGATAGCTCCTGCGAGAGAAGGTAAGCGCCGCAGGGATGCAGGGAGTGTGGCACGGAGACGCAGCGTCTCGTTCCTCAGGGAACTAGGGTTACGGTCGTAACCTAGAGACGTTCCCTTTCGGAACTCGAGCTGCGTCGAAATGCTATGGGAACGAGTGTCCAATCACGCCACACTGACCAGACCCTGCTTAGAGAGTGAGGGCCTCGGCACCTGCACGTAGGACAGAGGAGCCCGCGGTGGCTCTGAGGTCAAGGTCATAGAACCTGACAAAGGTCAGCGGGGTGGACCAACCCGCAGCGCCACAGATGTCTTGGAATGCCACTCCAGCGAACCAGGCCGTAGAGGCCGCCACACCCCGGGTGGAGTGAGCTCGGACCCCGATCGGTGCGGGGAGGCCAGAGGACTTGTGAGCCGACACAATCGGATCCACTACCCATCTGCTCAACAGGAAACCCTTCCTGTTAGGGCTGTAGCAGACGAGCAGCTGCTCCGACTTTCTCCACGGACTTGCCCTGCGGAGGTAAGTCACCAGTGCTCGAACTGGACACAGCCGGTTCTGTCGCTCCTGTTCGGGGGCTATAAACGGAGGAGGGCAGCATGTCAGCAACAAGACAGGTCGTGAGGGGGCCGAAGGCACCTTAGGTCTACTTCGGTCAATGGCTCGAAGGGGGGCTCCGATAGAGCCGCCAGCACAACTGCCAGATCCCAGACAGGCACTCTGGGTCACGTCCCGGGCCTCAGCCTCCGGGCACTGCGGAGGAAACGTGTCACCAATGGGTGCCTACCCAGCGACTGCCCCGCCGGCGGGGTGCTATATGCCGCGATTGCGGACACGTAAACCTTCAGGGTCGAGGGGGTTAACCCAGCGCCAAACTGTTCCTGTAAGAACTCCAGAACTGAGCCGATCGGGCAGTTAACTGGTTCCAGGCCATGGTGCTCGCACCACGACGTAAACAGTCGCCATCGTGTGGCGTACTACCTCCTCGTGGAGGAAGCTCTGGAGTGGAGAAGGGTCTCTACTACCTCGGTAGAGAGACCAGCCGCTATGAACTGTGCCCCCTCAGGGGCCACAGCCACAGCCTCCACAGCTCTGGGCGGGGGTGCACCAGGGTTCCGCCCGCCTGTGAGAGGAGATCCCTCCTGGGGGGAATTTCCCACGGAGGGCCCTCGAGTAGGGACACCAGATCCGCAAACCATGGCTTGCCCGGCCATCGAGGTGCTACCAGGAGGAGACGGACTCCATCCCGGCGAACTCTCTCCAGAACTCCAGGGAGCAGTGCGATCGGGGGAAAGGCGTACAGGCGTAGCCTCGGCCACGACTGCACCATGGCATCCAGACCTAATGGGGCTGGGTGAGAGAGAGAGAACCAGAGGGGACAGTGCGAGGTCTCCCGGGTCGCAAACAGATCCACCTGGGCTCTGTAGAACCTCCGCCATATGAACTCCACCACCTCGGGGTGGAGACGCCATTCCCCAGGCCTCGGCCCCTGCCTCGACAGGGCATCTGCTCTGACATTCAACTATCCCGGGATATAAATGGCCCTCAAAGAGAGGAGCCTGTCCTGAGACCACAAGAGGACCGCTTGTGCTAGCTTGTACAAAGGGCGAGATCGGAGACCCCCTTGGTGGTTGATGTAGGAGACCACCGCAGTATTGTCCGTGCGGACCAATACATGGCGATCTCGCAGGTCTGGGAGGAAGTGTTTTAACCCCAAAAACACCGCCATCATCTCCAGGCAATTTATGTGCCACGAGAGACGTGGGCCGCTCCACAGACCCTGGGCGGAGTGGCCACTCATGACTATGTGAGGGAAGCGTCCGTCGTTAGCGTCACGTGACAACATGGAGCCACCAACACGGGGACTTGACAGAAACGTTCAGTCTTTCCAAACATTCAAGGCTCGAAGGGCACACCGCGAGACCTTGATGGAACGATATGGGTTTCCCCTGAGAGAAAACCCTCTGCCCACCACTGGAGGGGCCTCATGTGCAGAGGCCAAGTGGGATTATGCTGGACGCCACTGCCATGAGACCCAGCAGCCTCTGGAACTGCTTCACAGTGAGTGGCTGGCCTTCCCGCACTCTCCTGACAGAGGTGAGGATGACTTCGACCCGAGCAGGCGACAACCGTGCCTGCATCCTGGCCAAGTTCCATATCACGCCCAAAAAGGTGGTTCTCTGCGCTGGAGAGAGCACGCTTTTGCTGGCGTTTAGTCAAAACCCAAGCACCTTCATGCAGGCGAGAACAACATCTCGACGACGAATCACCTGGCGCGCCGACTGAGCCAGAATCAACCAATCGGTGAGGTAATTTAAAATGCGGATGCCCTAGAGCTGCAGCGGGGTCAGTGCTGCGTCGACGCATTTCGTGAAGGTGCAGGGCGAGAGTGCTAGGCCGAACGGGAGGACCCGATATTGGTAAGCTTCGCCCCCGAAAGCAAACCTCAGGAACCTCCTGTGTGCAGAGAGGATGGAAACATGAAAGTACATGTCTTCCAGATCTATTGTGACGACCAGTCCCCGGACCTGATCTGAGTCGCGATCTCCTTGAGGGTGAGCATCCTGAACCTGAGCCTCCCGAGAGAGCGGTTCAAGGAGCGTAGATCTAGAATGGGACGCCACCCGCCATCCTTCTTCGGAACGACGAAGTATGGGCTGTAGAAGCCTGACTCCCGAACCGAGGGGGAAACCACCCTGATGGCTCCTGTCCTCAGGAGTGTGCACACTTCTCGTTCCAGGACCAGAGCCTGCTCGGGTCCCACCAGGGTGGGACACATCCCATTGAAATGGGGAGGAGTGGATGCGAACTGAACCGTGTAGCCGTCCTCTATGGTCCACAGGACCCACCGGGAGACTCCTGGCAGCTCCTCCCAAGCTGTCAGAAAGCTCCTCAGGGGAACCAGTCCCTCGGGGCTGGCCTCTGACCCACTCAGAGCAACTGGGGCTGCGCCCTGTAGCTGATGACGCCTTGCGAGATGCGGCGGACCCTCCCCTCCCACAACGATCCTTCGGGTGGAAAGGTGGGGAGCGAACCGCTGGAGGTAAGCTGCGCCCTGAGGCACACCTTGTGGCAGGGCTGGCAGACTGGCCTCCATGACCCGAACGGCCGGAGCAAAGTACTGTGGCCGTTGACACCTCCTGAGAGGCGGCGGGTCTCCCGCATCCGTACCGAGGCTTTGGACGGACGTGGAGGGAGGTGCCCGCTGGAGGGGGGCCGTGCTCTGGAGCACATCTTGAAAGCATTCTTGGTGCAGCATTCTTCACATCTTGGTGCAGGGGAGGGATGGTCACCGTAACGTGAGGTGTGCCCCATCCCCCCAACCGTAGACCGGCAGGATCACTGGACAGTAAATATTGGAAATGTAAATAATGTCCTTTCTACAACAGTTTGAGAAGGCGTGACAGTCTCTGAGGTGGCTCCATCTCCGGGTGGAAAGGAGTCACTGGCTGTCCATACAGTTAGACAGACCGGCCACTGCAAATGAATGCCATTATTCTGAATGAATGCATCATATGATCACTATCTTTATGATCACTATCATTATCTTATGCTGAAATATTTCTATCTTGATGGGAGAGTCTTCCTGAATTTGACAGGTTTGATAAGTATGAATATATCATCACCAGATCTCAGCCCAACTTAGCTATTGTGAAGCAGCCCACTAGACAGCTATCTCCATCTACATCATCAAAACTCCAACCAGGGCTAACTCCAACTAATATAATTTGGATTAGTGGTGTTCATCCCTCCAGTTCAGTTCCAGAGACTTGCAGAATCGATGTCCTTTATAGCACAACTAAGTGATGGCACCTGCTTTCTTTATTGTGCACATTGTATGAAGAGATCTGCTTTAATCCTAAAATCTTTTTATAGTAGCATGCTAACATAGGGTGGCTAGTGGCTACTGAATTTCTTTGTTTTTCTGTACATTATCCATTTAAAACTGGTCAGAGTGTAGAGGTAATATAAAGCAATTTGCTGGTATTTGGACAACACAAATGACAAGGATTATCTATAGCTTTGTGAATTATTTACTCATTTTTGCCTCTCAACACCAGAACATTTTGTTCCAAAAGATCCATAGAGAGTTCCTGCTTTTTTTTCCTGCTTCTTCTTCTTGAATTTTTTTTGCATGGGTTGGAGAAAATTCTCATTCTTAAATTAATTAACAGAAACTTTTCTTATAGCTTAAAAGATACACAGATTAGGCATTTATCTGCTATAAATATTTGATTCCATTCTAGAGTTATTATTATATATCTATATAAATATTTTAAGATACTGTCTCATCCTCTTCTCCAGTGTGCTTTGTGGAAATAAATGTATAGCTTAAAAGAATAATATTATCAATTAATGAATTATTTAATCATGATTTTTTTTTTAATATCAGGCTCAATTAGCATTCTATAGATATTTTCTTTAGTATTTACAGCCTAAATCATACAATTTGCCGTTATATATTGTGACTACCTCAAGCTTTCTTGGTGCTAGTCATAATACTGCTCCTCCCTTGATCACACAAGAAAAATGGACGTACATTCAAGTTCAAATTTCCAGTAAACTGTAGCCTCATGTCTAAGCAGCACATCATTTTTGTATGACCTCATCACTATGTATGCATAAGTCCACTTTGATTCAGGAGTGTAAAATCTAATATTTTGATAAATCAATTTTGATAAAAATTTGATAAATACCAAAATTGCACTAATCTACAATCAGAAGTGCAAGAAAAAAAATTAGGTCCATAAATATCTTCTAAGATAAAATTCCAAACTATTTTCCAGAAACACAACAATCAGTGTAAAACCCCAGTAATATAATGCATCATGGTTTAAGACGGTGAATTAATGGCAAGTGCCATGGTATTTTAGCAAAAAATGCTAACACCTCACATCTTCAGGGTTTGGAATTCAATATTGAGCTTGTCATCTCACCCCAGTGTACAATACTATCATGCACAGTTTTGCTGTTAACCTATAACTGCATACTATGTCCTCATGTTCTCTTATGCAGTACATTCTTTGTAATATTCTTCCACATACAAACAGCTGGCAGATTTAACACAATCACTGCTCTCCAACCATGTATTCTGCTCTGCCTCAGGAGTACATACATGCATTTAAGTGTTCTGGGGCTGTTAGTGTTTCTGTCCCAGGTGACAAATTTCCAAGTGGTACCTTTAGATGAAGCCCCACTTTAGTCCCTAATAGGGTTACTGGAGGCCCTGTAGAAGGCATGCAGGCAAAAGAAAGCCATTTATGTTGTATGCTGAGACCCTGACTAATGGTTAACTCATAGTGTAAATTCCAGGTGTCTAGAATTTGCCTCATGATCTGCTGGTTGAAATACTTGGCTCTGAACATACACTACAATGTCATGTGATATGGGTGAAGGGCTTCCCTATCATATAGTGAACAATATCCTGCACTGCCCATTTTATTTATTTAATGATCAATATGTTTTCAGACCAAGAAAGTCCTAGATGGAATGGAGTTCAGTCAAACCCAAATTCCAGGAACATAAAATGTGCTTGGTCCAACATTGTCAATGGAAAAATATATAATTTACATAGATGATGGTATAGCAATAATGGGACTGGAAGGTTGTATTAATGAACTCCTGTAGGGTTGAAATAGCTAATCCTTTGGAGCTAGGATAAATTGTGAGTTCCAAAGTAAAGCTATACTGCAGCCCTCACAAGCATTCTATAAGTTCATCCATATGTGGCAAGTGTCAAATTCTGCCACCTGGTTTATTCTGCAGAAGTCATTCCAAAAGCAGTAAGATCTATCTGCATTTAACACTATGACAATGGGGTTGGACCATGAGCTTGTGGATGCTTCAGATGAAACCAAGTGTAACATTATGTTAACCTTATCTATAGCCTGTACTCAAGCCACTGCCTGACCACCACTCCAGGTAGTGTTTCTTTGAATATAATAGAAAGATTACCCAAAATTATTCCATGATGGTAAAGCATTTGAAAGATTTAAAACAGCAATCCACAAGTATTAAGAATTAACAGGATATTGACATCCCCAAATAAATCCTTGAAATGTTTTTCACCTATTTGTGAGCCCACATATAAATCTGTTACTAGTATACTTTGCTCTTCTGAAACAGCCTGCTACAATAGATGGCTTTAGCTAGCTAAAACTTGTCACAGAGTGAAGCTCACTATCCATCTCCTAAACTTAAGATCTTAGCCTTAAATATCCTGCCACAAAATGGTTTCTCTGTATTTTACTAATAATCAATACCAGTCCCCTGACATCCATATTATTCTGAGCTGGAAGTGATGGACTACAGGTGGTTACCTGCCCCAGAGCTGGCTGCAAACCAATCCATTGCTACCAGGTCAAATAGGTTTGCCTATGAGTGTATGTTTGAAGAAAGTGTGAATGAGGAAAAAAAATACAAAAGCCAGGGGTAGGGAGGGATTAACCAGCACTGCAAACCTCATGGAGGTTGAAGCTAAGACAGGGAACTGGACAAAAATTCACTTTAGGCATCTTGAAGATGTTAGTCTTCACATTGTTTAACAAGAGCAGACAATGTTTTGATAGGCAATTACTACAGCAATTAAAATGCAGAGTTACACATTTTCACAGTTACTCATATTACACACTTATCAAAGTCTACCTATAAATGGTTAGTTAGGACCCTCTAACAGGTGAAGGACTATTGTTACTGCTGTAACACCCTTTGCAATACATGGAGATTCCAGTCATTTACAAGATTTTCTCATTTTTCATGTCTCTGTGTATAATTTATTTTTTCATGTATCTGTGTATGCATTTAATTTTGGCCTCCAGACAATAGCTTTCTGCAACCCCTGTTAGAAGATAAATGAACAATGCTTTCTCTTGCATGATTGTTCTAAAAAGAAAAAAAGACAAGCAGCACATGACCCTTTTTATTTAATGCATACTGACAGAAAAATATGATAAAGTGTTATTGATTTGGAAGAATCTAACTTCAGCCATGGCTTGCAGTTTCAGTGTTTCACCTTTAAGCAAAATAAATGCTGATGATCTTTCCATATGTCCTGACAACAGAATGATAAATGTTCCTGTAGCCCAAAAGGTACAGGAGCTAATCTGTTGCTTAATATATCTGAGAATAAAAACTACAATCATTGCTGCTAAAGTTTTGCAGGCCATAAGCAAGAAACATCTGGTGACAACAACATAAACAGATTTCATCATACACTTGCAAAGGATTTTCTATGCCTGAAGCTATTTCCATTAGTAGAGCTCAAGAGTTTAGCGGGGTTTTGTAAGATTTATCCCACAAGATATAGTGTGGGCGTTAAATCAAGAAAATCCAGAAATTCTGTTGGATTCTGGACCTCAGTTGTATGGCAAAGTGTGTCATATCAGCCCATTTCAGTTGGGAATGCTGGTACAGAACATACTCTCAAATGTGATGACCAGGTTTTACCAACATAAATTGGGGATGTGGTAGCTCAGTGGGTAAGGTGTTGGGCTACTGATCGGCAGGTCATGGGTTCAAACCCCAGGTCCACCAAGCTGCCACTGCTGGCCCCCTGAGCAAGGCCCTTAACCCTCAGTTGCTCAGTTGTAAGTCACTCTGGATAAGGGTGTCTGCTAAATGATGTAAATGTAAATAAATTGTGTTGTGCAGCCCCACTAGCACTTCAACTACAGCATCATCCTAGTGATATCAGATTTCTGTACAAATTATGCCAATGGTCCAGTATTCTTCAGATTTACTCAAACTTTTCAAAAACAAATTTTGAAATGTTAAACAACTGAAAATTGTCAAATGCTAATACATGCCTGTCAGACAATTAAACCAGTTACCATCACTTGAAACGCAATGAAAATTGTTTACAGGCTGCACAAATCTAAACCATTTATTTATAAACTGCAATTTGTTCAGATTGGTGAAAATCTTTGTATGCAAATGCTGATATTAATTGGTATTAGCTGGTAAAATTCACTCCAAATGATTCCCAACCTATCAAACTATTACAAGTGGTGGATAAACATTTAAGACTGACCAGAATTTTAGGTGTTCGAGTCCCAGAATGCTTCCTGACAGGCTGAGATATGTTAAGAAAGGAAGTTCACTATGCTGTAATGTATATGTAATAAACAAAGGTGCTTTATAATTTAAGGCAAAGATACTCTGATTCTTCATTTTTATTTTTATATATCATCCTAGGCTCATATCTTCTATTAATCAAACAAAGAACAATATATTTAAAACAAAGCAATGGTCTTAATCAGTTAAAATAACTACCTTGTTCAAAAAAGAAAGAAGCTTGAATTTTATTCTAGATTTTTAGTAATCATGAAATTTATTCTTGATTTTTAATATCAAGGTTATCTAGACCTATTTTGGTGAGGTATCATGAATTGTAAAAAAATGTGTCATGCTACATTTGTAGGTTCATATGCACACGTTTCACTTTTTTCTGTTGTGTAATAACATTTTTTGTAGAATCATCATTTAAAACTGTGTATTATTCATTATAAAAAATTTAATAAAAAAAAAAAAAAAAAATGAGAAAGATTCTAGAAACACTGCACAGTGCAGGAATACACCTGAATGGGACACTTGAGTTAGGTACACATGATTATCCATAACATCCAAGGCAATGGGGCAGAGGCAATGTGCTGTAATAGGCTCTAGGTAATAATCTGCTGTTGAAACTTGGATGCTTTCATTCATGTTGATGCTATTTTGATAGGTAGTACCTACCTAAACATGTATGCAGATCAAGTACACCCCTTTCTAGCAACAGTATCCCCTAATGGAACCTCTTCCGGCAGAATAATGCTCACTGATACACAAGCTCCTATCCTTGTAGTTGTTCCTTACTCTATTACCTGCCTTAATATGTTACATCCGAGGATGACCCTGAATGTAAGCTGTTATTACAGCAATAAAAAAATAATTTAAGATTATTAATATAATCAAATATAAGATTATTGTTTATGGATGCTTTTATCCTGTTTAAAATGTAAATGTACTTATTCTATGGGCAGATAATTTTGCTTATTTTTAGAAATAAATAATTAATATAAGAATAATATAAAAATAACTTATATTTGGTTATATGACTATATTCAGTATATTTCCAGATAAGAATGATGTGTATGTACAGATGAGTCAGCTGATGTTGTTTTTTTTTAATACAGAAAGAGGGATTTTAAAAATTAGACAGTTTAAACCTGCAAACTTGAGTTTTTTGTCCAAGAATAGTTTCCATAAATGCACAAACTAAGGAACAATATGAAAGTTAATGCAGTACAGCAAAGACAGTTTGAATTTTCAGGATATGCCCTGTATACAAGATTATTTACTACTTAGACAGATGAAGCAATAGCAAAGTGCATGGTTTATAGGCCACAGGTCAATGCCTCCCCATGGAGGAACAAGAATACATATGCCCAGAGGGATTTGTAGAGCGGTTGTTGTACAGTGACTGGCTTTGTCTTATCGATATAAGGAGTATTCAAATTCTATATTGTATACAGTGACAATGCACTCACTGAAAATCTCAGTGAAGTTTTTTTTTTTTTTTTTACATATTCCATATTATGTGATCAGGAGTCTTCCCATTCTGAGATGTCCCAAGTGTCAATTGCGATTTCATTAATATGAATGCTTTTATTCAACCCCTTTCTGTAAACAGATAAAGCAGATTATTGCACAGGTACTAATGGCACTCTCAAATTTATATCTGCAGAATAGTATTTCAGAATGAACATCATGTCAAAACTTGATGGATGGATGGGCGACAACAGAAGAAGATCGTGTCAGATTCCACTTTTGCAGTGGTTAAAGACTCACCAGAACTAAATATTTGGAGATTGTAAAAAACCTCAATTTCTTTAAAGCACACAGATGGTAAGGTCAGAATTTTGCCTCAACTGCATCTATGGCCCCAACCTTGAGTTCAGGCTGGTGTATGTGGTGTAATAGGGTTGGTAATGGTTTCTTGGCACAATTTAGGTTTGTTAATACTAATCATTGAGCACATGAATGCCACAGTCAATTTGAGTAGTGTTGTTGACCATGTTCATCATTTCATGGTCACTAATGGCTACGTCCTACATAATAATGCACCGTGTCACAAAGCAAATTAATCTCAAACTGTTTTAATGAACATGACAATGAGTTCAGTGTTATTCAGTGGCCTTCCCTGAATCTATTAGAACACCTTTGGTATGCTGTAGTACAGTAGATTCTCAGCATGAAAGTGCACTTGGAAAATATGCAAGAATTGTATGATGCAATCAAGTGAACATGGACCAGAATCTAAATGGAATGCTTCCACCATCTTGTGGAATCCATGCAATGAATAACTGAGGCTATTTTCAGTAAAGGGAAGGCCTACCTAGTAATAGCATAGTGTTTCTAATAAAGTCCTTGGGGATTATATATAACTAAAGGTGTTCAGATGGTTTAAGG
Source organism: Tachysurus vachellii (assembly GCF_030014155.1). Taxonomy (NCBI): domain Eukaryota; kingdom Metazoa; phylum Chordata; class Actinopteri; order Siluriformes; family Bagridae; genus Tachysurus; species Tachysurus vachellii. The sequence continues at coordinate 10,301,905 of NC_083472.1, forward strand.
TCAGGGCTCTATGCATAAGATGTGTTCTTACACACTGACCTTGGCAAACCTCACTTTGTGCATGATGTCACTATCATGCTGGATTTCAGGTTTTGGCCCCTTAGTTCCAATAAAGAGAAATCTTTAAAAAAAATGGCAGCCTCCAAAGACATTGCAGACAACTGTGTGTTAAATCCAACTTTTACAAACAGTTTGGAATAAACCCACACATCAGATGTCCACAAACCTTTAGCCTTATACTGTATGTCTACATGTTTTTCTGCATGAGTGACAGTGTTTTTGGCTATTCACTATAGCTTGGAATGTTTTATTCTAACATTACAGATGATCCAAAAATTATGTTGTTTTCTTTAGATATGAATGTAAAATGTGTTACATTTGTGCCTTTACAATGTCTTATTTTGTCTTATTTATGCCTTAACCTACTCTTCTCTGTATACAATACTGAAAATCTCTCTCTTTCAATCCCACATTTTACTAAGATATGAGATGGCTCTTTGTTACGCGTTACGCAGACCTGTAATTAGTGAATTGTGTACTGGGCGTTTTTTCTCACAGAACCTCTTCACAATTAATCAGGCCTTTCCCACTGATGGCCAAAGCCTCTTGACTCTCTGCTCTCAGTAGCTAAGCACCATTTCCACCCACTTCTAATAACCACCCTCATTGGCCACACACGCTTTGATGGAATGTCTTTTGAGTGTAAATGCCATTGTGCCATATCAATATTTCACTCATCATCCATTTAGTTTATTTTTATTAATTGGACAAATGCAACTTAGGTTGGGCATGATGTAAGTAACTGTTTATAGAAACAGTGTTAAACATACATTTGAAAAAAATATTGGCTAAATAAACATGTGTACAAATATTATTCAGTATATCTGACCCGAACAGCGATTCAGATATTGTCTCTTGTCTTTCACACTTCATTTCTCTTTGAGTTGATCCATTTATAATAATTGACCTGGTTAAGGCAAAAGAAGTGGAGATCACCAATTTACTGTTGTTTATACATACACGGCCAATATTATTGCTCTTTTTATTATAGGGTTGAGCATTTATTTATTTTTCATAGAACATTCTTTTCCACATAATATCATCTCCTGTATTTCACACAGTTCTACAGAAAATTCAGCCGTCCATATCAGGTAGCAGCATCACCTAGAATTACAGAATTACCAAAACATGACGCACATAGCATTTTTAGAGTGGGTTCTTATTACAGGGTTCCCTTGTACAATACTCAAACAGTTTATTCATCATCCCAATCTGGTTTTAAAGAAACCCACAATGAGCTGCTTGTTTTATTGAGCATCTAAAGTTCCCTTTGTTAAAATCAAAGTACTGTGCTTAGCCTAATTCCCTATGGTGCAGATCCACAATCATTGCTGGCAATTACATGAATCCTTGCCTATGATTTCAAAGACCAACACAAAGAACATTAGACGATAAAAATTGACAATAGTGTATGACATCATGGTGGCACTACTAAAATATCCACTTTTACTTGACAGCTTCTCTGTGGATGTACTTTATTTAAACATAAGGAAACCTGAAGAGAGAACAAGTATGAAAGACTGATTAGAGAAAGAGGAAGACGGAGAAAGATTGAAAGTGAAAATGTAGAGAACAGAAGCAAGCATAAAGGCGGGCAGACCTTTCACCTTAGTTCGAGAAACAGCCTAAGGACGGCTGATTTGACATATGTTTTCATAAGCCAAGACAAGCTTTCAGTCATTGTGGCCATTCTCCAAAACTAATGATGTCAAGCGATTCCCTAACAAAATCCCCTTTTTACAACAAAGAATGAAAAAGCCATGAAAGGGGTAGAGGAGGGAGGAATGATCATGGCGGGTGGGCAGCCAAGAAAAAAGAGATGAGAAGCTGAAATAAGGAGACAAAGGCCATAGGCGAATTTAACTTGTTGGACCCCCAAAGACCCTAACAGTTTTTCACCTCTGCCAAAACCTACCCCTTGCCACTATCATATCACTCCCCAGGGAGTAGAGCGGCCATTTCTTATTTATGCCAGTGATTGTTGCCAGAATATTGCTTTTAATTGGTGCCCTGGATTTTTTGTTCATGTACAGATGAGTCAGAAATGATTAATCAACATAATGGAGCATAATGAAGATCTCCGAACAGGCCCTAACTGCAGGTCAGGGGTTGGACAATGTGAACATTCAGCTACTTAGCTTCCTTTGCAACTTTGTGTAAAACCTGTTTGGCCAACACCAATTAGGATGGTTCTCAGAGCACTAGGTTGAATGGGTTTGACAGGGAAGGCTGTCTCACAATGTGACAGTTTCCCTGAAGAGGAACAGGCACATCAGTGTCCTAGGGATGATAATTGGTGTCCCTTGCAACATGCCGCTTCCCAGGGGCTCTGGTCCATGTCCCACTGGATGTTCTAAATGAGAAAAATCAGTGCTTAATGGGACTCTTGTGAGTTTTAAACAAACAAAGTACAACCCCCCACTGTTCAGCACACCACACAAACCAGCAGGGAGTCTGAGAATGACAGCCTGAGTCTTACACATTATTACATACAAAAACACATTATTGTGCTAAACACAACCAATTTCTACCTACAGACCTACCATAAACTGCCAAACAAGACCCACTTCCATCTATAGATCCAACACAGCCTTTCCAGCACAAACCACTTCTAACTACAGCTTACTCAATAAAAACCACTCCCACTGTATCTATAGATCCACTATAGCCTGCCTAGCACAGCTAACTTCCATGTACAGATCCTCCACAGCCTACTCAACACAGAACACTTCCATGTGCTTATCCACCACAGCCTAAGTAACACAATCTGCTTCCATCAGCAGTGGATCCTCCAAAACCTGCACAGCAAAACTCTCTTCCATGTACAGATCAACCATAGCTTGCTCAACACAATTAACTTCCATCAAGTCAATCCAAATAGGTCAAGCACAGCCTACTCAACACAGCACACTTCCATCTATGGGTCTACCACATGCTGCCCAACACAACTCCATCTACAGCTCCATCACAGCCTGCTCAATACAACCTACTTCCATGTACACATGCACCAAAGCCATGCTAAGTCAACTCAACAGCCAGATCAACACAACCCACTTACATCCATAAATCAATCACAGCCTGTTAAATAGTCCTATTGCACACACAGTTTTAATATCATATGCCCAATATTGCTTGTCAGTAACAAGCCTTGTTTGTCCAGACTGCTTTGAGCTGTCAGGAAGGACACAGTATCACAAATAAGCATTTTTTTTTAACAATTGTGAGCAGAAAAAAAAATCTAACACACAAGTGGAAGAGTTGGAATGGCAGAAGATCACATCAGGTTCCACTTCTGTCAGCTAATATCAGAAATCACAGACTTTGGAAATCTAGACAAAAGAAGACTAGAAAAAAACACGAAACATTTTAGTCTAATCTTTATCTTCCCGTTTCGGGTGAGCCTGTACCCACAATAAGCCTCAGATTATTATAAGAAGTGGGACCCAATCTGGTGTTCTGCTACTGTAGCTCATTGACCTCAAGGTTGATTTTGTGCATGTCTTGATGCTCTTTTGCTTACCATGGTTGTAAAGAATAATTATTTGAGTTACTCTATAACAAAGCGATGGTTTTCACTTTGAAAGGATTATAATTGAAATCCAGAATTGAGTGCCCCAGTGCCACTTCACCCCTCAACACACACACAAACACACAAACACACACACTTATTTTCAACAACCTGCTTATGTTGTATAGATTTTGTGGAACAAACTGTCATTGATTTAATCACCGAGAGGTCCAGGTGCAAAGAAAAGAAAAGAAAAGAAAGAAAGAAAGAAAGAAAGAAAGAAAGAAAGAAAGAAAGAAAGAAAGAATTATATGGATAATCATCACATGAATGTATGTATTTATTTTCTCACACACACACACACACGGTATGACCTATGACTCCTGCCTATGTCTGTTTATAGTAAATGGTACCAGGCCTCTCACCTCTCATCAGAGCCACAACCCCTCTCTACCACCTCCCTTCCTACCCCCACCATTCATTCCCTGTGGGCACCAGTGGCTTGCTTGGGGGAATCCATCTCAGACGCACAGATTAGGTTTCCTCCTAATGAAACCGATCAACATGCACTAATCAAAACACTGCAGCTGGAGTAGCAGAGGACACAACTTCACAGCTGTCTTCTCTCAAATCTAGAGGCACCGTGTTACAAAAAAACTGAAAACCTCTCCCACAATTTAGGCATATATTTGTTCGATCAATTTCATACACCAATAGATGGGTGTAAGTGAGAGACAAAATAATGAACAACGTTGTTAAATTTATCAGTGTCATTTGTGCATCCATGAAAAAGGCACATGGTACTCCAAAAAGGACATGTGGTTTACGGTAATTCTAGTGCCATAATGGAGTATGATAGGAAAGCATGCTTCATCTGTTCTGTTTTTTGTACCTCTTTGTTGTCGGCATGTAGGCATTTCAGACTATCAGAGCTGGACTCCGTCTGCGAGTGTGCTTGTATGTGTCTGTGAGAGCTTAAGGGCCATTAATGATTCAGCCCGATTAATCATTGTCTTGCAGTAGACCCCACCGCTGGCTGACTTCCTTGCTCACTGTCCTGCCTCTTATCAAGCACTACACTGGAATGTGTCAGCGACCACACCAGGGCTTAACCCACAGTGTGTTACTAGCTTAAAGAGACGATGAGTGTACATATTTAAGAATCACAGATAGGGATTTCACACTATGATACACTCAGGTACAAAGCACTTATAGGATTATGCCCTAACCCATCAGTAAATAATTAAGATAACCTAACTCTGACATTTCAACTCACAAGAAAAATTAAAAACAAAAATTTGTTCTTAACAATGCAAAGCAAGAAGAGCACATCCACCTGTCCATTCCAACCTGAAACAAAGTCATTGACATACCTACTGGTCTGGAAGTGTAAATTTGTATATGCGAGGCACTCACCCAATGAATTTATCCAATTCAATAATACTATCTTGACAGTACTATTATTGACAGTAAAGATCTTTGGGGAACATTTAAATCTACACATTCATTTATAAAAACACAGCCAAATCACATGATCATATCCAGACTTCTGGAAGTCCATAGAAACCTTGTTCACTTAAATATAATTCCACAAAATTATTCTGGATACCTTCAGCAGGGGAATTACAAGATTTCATCATTTCAACAATGCATGCAAAAGAGAAACCAGCAACATAAATGTAAAAAAGAATCCCTGAAAATCTAAGCAATAGAAATTATAAGGGTCTCGATTCACAGGAAAAAAGGTGTTGCAGATTTTGGAAAAAGAAAGCAGGGAAAAAATTATTTGATTCCAGGTACTATAGACAGACTGAGAATGACATTGCAACCCAGTTACAGGCTTCCATTCAAACAACTACTGTATTACTGATACCTTTTTAGCAGGACATTTCCTCCTTCTGTATGAAACACAACCCTTGATCGTTCAGAAGTTTTATCTTGTGCCCAAAACACATAAGGAATCCAATCCTGGACATTCTATTGTATTAGAATAGAATAGCATTCACAGAAATTTTAGCCTAGTTGCAGGATGACATGTTATTCAGTCTTTTGTCATTTGTTTAAGGTTGTTCTTGTTTTTCTGGAAATCCATGACAAACCTCATTTTATTTACTAAGGACATCCAGTGCCTGTAATAGGGATGTAATTGAAGACAAATACATTATTCAGATAGAAAAACATAAAGCGTTCTAGATGAATATGAATACAGAAATAAATGGTAGGCAGATATTTTTTGTGTAAAGCTTAAACAGATAGCTCACCAAACCTTGTGGTGAGCATTACCAGATTTCAGCAAAATTCCCAAATAACCCATATAGCCAATGGTATATGTTGGTTAATTTCCTTCTGTCTTTTTGGGGGAACATGTTAACAGTGGCACTAATTTCTGATTTCCACTATCTGCAATAAGCATTATATGTGGAACCTGGCAACTTTACTCCAGGACCAAGTTTATTAACAAGGACCAGAACTACTTTCTGTTAGTAGTTTGCTCCAGTAGCTCTAAACACTGCCTTAATGAGTTCAAAAAAAGTTCATGATTCTAATATATTTCTATACAAACAATAAAATATGAGTAGATTAGGTGCTGTCAAAGTTCAAACCTTCAGCAAAAATATTGTGAACTTCACATTTTTCTAAAAATCTAACAAAAATTCCATATCTGTAATAAATCTGACAAAATATGAATAGATTACCATTTCTGTTCATTTAAAATCAGTTTCTTGACTTGTTAAATACATCGTAAATACAAAGAAATCAGTGTGCTCTTTCAAAGTCTGAGAAAATGTGTCGCCCTTTTCCTGTGCCTGAACTGGGCTAATGTCAAGTCTTATTTTATGTGCATTATGAGATGTAGTTTCGCTGGAAATTTTGCTTAAATCTGTTACTTCTAGTTAACATAATTAGCTCTTCTTCAATATAGGAAGCACCCCTCCTGGATGCACAACATGTCTGCTGTTGATTCTCGGCTGTCTGCTAAATGGTTAGTGAAAAATTTAATAGGAAAGTAACCTATAGCATAAATCAAGTGTCAGAGCCTCTCAAATTTTGTTTAGAGGCCATGCCGTTATTACTGCTGTCCTGCTCCACCATAATCTATGGCCATCAGCTGCTGCTTGAGCATAATTTCAGTCAGAAGATTTTACTATATTCTACTAAACCTACAGATTCTGTTTCTACATACTCTTTCTCGTACTGCAAAAGAATGGATTTTGGAAAATAATGAGCAATAGCATTAAAATTTTCATGAGGTTAAACATTCACAAGAAATCTTAAGACCTGCACAATAATTTTTTGGCATCCATCACTTACCACACAGCTGTTGTTTTCTGTCTCTCCTGTTAGAGATGCAAACAGCTATACAGCACAGGAAGCAAGAGGAGACTGGCTGATTGTTGAAGAGACAGCAAAGGATGTTACCTTGTAACTCTCTGTATTCTGGCACTCCATTGGAAGAATGTTTATGAACACTTTTCATCTCATAAGTGAGTTAAGTCCTGATACATTACCTTTTATTTGGACTCCCACTTCAGTACACACACACCTGCCATCATGAGGATACATCTTTTTATATAGCAAATAATTAATAGGAAATTGAAATAAAAATATACAGGATTTGAATAACTTAAGGTTTTTAGTGCCATAAAATTAAAAGATGTGTCCTCAGACACATAACATCAAATCTAGCCATAAAGTACATTCACACTGATGAACCTTAGTAGATAGACAGAATAAATTGAGGCAGGTAGCACGCACACACACACACACACACACACACACACACACACACACACACACACACACACACACACACACACACACACACACACACACACACACACACACACACACACACACACTTTGATTGACAGGTCACAGTAGTGGGGAAATTCCCACACTCTGTGCAATTTGTAATGCACACACACACACACACACACACACACACACACACACATACACACACACATACACACACACATACACTCTTCATTCCTTCACATGGATCTGTGCCATCTCTGTCTCTGTCTGAGGGAAACAGAGCTTGACTTTGCCTTCAAGTCTTGATTTGAATGGTATTCGATGAGGTGTGTCATCCTCTTACCTTCTAGTGCCTCTCTGGGTCCTCCTCTTTAGCCCCTTCTGTCCCATCCTCTCCTTCTCCCTCTCTCTTTTTTCACTCATTCATCACTACAAGCGGACAGCTCTCTAATGAAGGAGAGTGAATGCAGGATGGAGGCATTCACCTCAGCTTTCCATCCATTCACGGCCCGTTCCCTTAAATGGCTGCTGGCACACAATGGCCGGTGTAAATAAAGATCAAATGAAAAGAAGCTGTGACACTCCTGAATAGTGGAGGGGAGATGCTATCTCAACAAGCTGATATCCAAAACCACTCTGGAGGACGATAAAGGCCCTTTGCTTGTTGAAGAGTGTCTGTCTTTTTGTTTTAAATGCTGGGTTAGGTTACAGGGTTGACGGGGAGAGGGCAACATGGGTGAGAGGATGACAATTGAGGTACAGAAAGACAAAAGTGCAGCTAGAGCGTAAAATAGTGCATTGAGTGAAAAAAGAACAAATTTATACAGAGAAATGACATAGTACAGAAGCATTTTTTCCATACAGTGCTATCAACGACATGATATGACAACATCTAAGTAAACAGTTTAGATTTCTCATGACTATACCTTCGTATTTAAATTCTGTGAAAAAGAATACAGTTAATACAGTTACTTATAAGGTACATTTGTTGGGTTATTTTAATTGCAAAGCAACATAAATTGCTCACAAATCTATAAAAAAAAGTAAAAAATATTATTCTCTTAGAACTGTAATAATGCATAACAACAAAACACAAATTTAAAGTTCAGAAAGAAAACAATGAAATTCAAGAGAAATCCTCTTTCATCAGAATAAAAATATCACCAGGTATAGAAAGGCAAAAATGTCTAGATGTCTAGAAGGATTTTCAGACAGATTTGGATTTTGGACTGATTTTCATAAGCTAAATAAGCCCACAGGATATTAATCTGTTTCGGAAGTCATGTCTGATGTATGTATGTACAAATCATTCTAGTGCTCTCAGATGATTAGGCCTCAGATATGTATAATCGAACTTGGCCTGAACAATTAATATTGTAAGGAAAGAATAACTAAGAATTTTTTTAATCTTTATGTTACACATACAAACATTTATGAAAAATGCTTATGATTATGATTTAGGATAATCAAATTTTCACAGTCTTCATAAAATATATTATGAGTAGCACATAGTAAGCTTAGCCATCAGCGTATTATATTTGTTATGTAAAAATAAAAAAGATATTACACAATTAAACAGAATTTGATTTACATGGACATGAATGTAACTGTGGGTCTGACTGCTTATGAATGCACAGCTGGTCACAGAACTGGGAAGAGGTGCAATAAAATTATATAAAAAAAGAGAAATTTGCTCTAATTTGTGAAAACCTAGGTGGCTTAGGGCATTCTTTCAGTTCCACATCAATTAGACGATCATTGTGTTTTTGAAAGGTAGTGTGCTGCTGTGTGTATAATCGGGACTTTCCATTCTAGCTCATTTATCAAACCTAAACTCATCATTAGAAAGATTCCTGTCAGATTTGCCCTACAGGAGAAAAAAGAATGTCCTGCCTCCACAAAAATGTTGATTCCACGATTTAGATATCCAAAGCCAATTTGTAGGTGTTGCTTCGTCATGTAGCTATGTTGGAAGTGATTAATGATGACACATTTCTGGGTTTTGTTTACTTTGTTGAGGGCTGTGGTTTCACAGATCAGAAGTGAACTGAAGTAAATGTGTTCCATATAGGTGGGTACCCATAATAAGAGCAACAGCTGGGTATTATACATTTTATAGCAATATTTCATAATAGATTAATTGATAAAAACATGATAATATTATTTCACTGTTATATCAGTGCGTAATACTGACATCCTGGTACTGACATCCATACACACCACTCTCTAGAGTTTACTCAGAATATATGTGAAGAAAAAAAAAACATTAAGTGAGCAACGATTCTGATTCTCAAACCTGGCAATGGATGAGCTACAACAGTGGGAGTCCACATCAGGTATCCTTTCTGGCAAGATGAATCAATCTGACAGCCATTTTCTTCTGTCACTCTCTGAATGTTTTTTTTTCAAGACTCAAGACTGTCATATGTGAAAATCTCAAGAGATCAGCATTTTCTGAAATATTTATACCAACCCTTCTGACACAAACAATCATGCCACGGTTAAAGTCAGAGATGATAACAATCTTTCCTCATTTTTTACCCCCCACGTTTAACCAAAGCATTTGACCTGTATCAGCCACGCGATTGGGTATGGGGCCGTGATGGCTCAAGTGGTTAATGCATTGGACTGTTGATCAGGCTTCAAGCAACAGTGCTGCTAAGACAACACTAGGCCCCTGAGCAAGGCCCTTAACCCTCTCTGATCTAGATGTGCTGTATCATGGCTAACCCTGCGCTCTGACCAGTAACTCCAAAGCTGTGATATGTAAAGAAATGTGCTGAAGTGTATATGTGGCAATAATAAAGGCTTCTTCTTGTAAATGAGCAGGTGGACAGATGAGCCTTTTAAAATGGGTGGTGAGTTTATATACTGAGCACATGCATATATATAAGAATTCTGCAAACTTTAAGGTAGGCAGAATTTAAGGATGAGGTATGTCTAATAATGTCTAGTATGTCAAATGAATATAAAGAAGGATGATCTGGAGAATTGGCTGTTCCTTGGCTTGGGCTGTCAGTCAAATGCAGCCTTCATTCACTTAAAGAGTGGTCGGCTTGAGGCATGATTAAAATGATGACATTGTCAGTGTTATTTAATTTCTCCTTTCTAAAGGTACTTGAATGCCCTGTAGATTACCTATTGGATAATTCATACAGAATCACGTAATTTTGTTAATATTATTCTTTAATCCAAAGTGTGCTATCCTAATTTAAACTGCTTAGAAACATCAACTGCTTGAAAACATCAATATACAGTACATATGTTTTTACAGACTGCTGGTTAATGGGCTTTACCTTTTATATTATACTTTCCTAACAACTTCTTATGCACACACATCATTTCTCTTCTTTAAATACATGCTTTTAAAACATTTACACATTTATTTGTGTTTGACTGCTGTAGAAGGAAACTAATATTGGAGAGGAAAGCTAACATTACTAATGTTGAAGTTACAAGCTGTTTCCCATATTCAAACTAATAACACGATGGACTGTTGCCAGGTGCGGCTTATAAGAGAAATGATGTAATGTTTATACAATATAGGGATACTTCACTATGCTGTCAGACTGCTAACTCACCTGCGGTTATTCTATCCCTAAAGAATCCCCTCATCTTGAGTTGCATTGTAGACAGTGATCGCTCTGCAACTGAGGGAAAGGGGGGTTCAAGGCCTATGTGAACTGGTGCTAAACCCTAAGCTAAGGAACGGCTGTGTTGGCTATGGTTCAAGAGCGGAGAGTGCAGAATCCTCCCTGGTCAGATCCTAAGCTGAAACGAGAGCTTGTGGCTTTGGCTCGATGTGTGGCCGCCTTAAATTGAAAGGAGGTGTTTCCCCAGGAGAGCTGGACTGTAATAAAATCCCTCTCCAACGTTTAAGAAGGAGCAGCTGCTCTGGAGCCAAAAGCAAATGTACAAAGCTCAAAAAAAATGGACAGCAGAAATGCTGGATTTCAGTCTATAGAAAAGAGTCTATAGAAAAGTGTCATTGGGGCATTCCTCAGTCAGATATGGATTGATAAAAGTAACCATTCTCACGGGGTAATCACATTCTTATCTGCTATTTCACAAGTCAGCAACAATGCAAAATTATATTAATGATATAAATCATTTCATTCCTTTGAAACATAACAACCTGATGTGTGTAAATCAATGAATTGGGCAAGCATCCCGTAGAGCAATGGCTTTACAATGGTAGTACTGTTTTAATATCTTTATAAGCTATAAGCTGCTATCGCCGACTTTATTGAAAAAAAAAAAGATAAGTGGGGTGGGGGGTCAGAGGTTCCAGCATTGCTCAGTCATGTTCTCACCCAGCAGTCTGTAGCTCCACCGTGCCAAGACGAAAGCTCATGCTTTATGTAACACTGCGAGGTGGAGAGCACGCCTGCTCTGCTCACAATCAAACCCCCCTTTGTTTAAAGCAAATAGCTCTCTAATCTGTGACGTGGAGCATATTTTAGACAGCTATTTCTGATGGGAAATAGTTAGCGGCTGTCAGGTAAACTCCAAAATATCCAAATGTTTTGACAGATTCCAAGGTTACTGCAATATTTTGATGGAAGTTGGAGAAAATATTTTGATAAGGCGTCCTAGACGATGAAATTAATGGCATATTGTGGAGAGGATCTGCCACCTTCTGGGCATTATGTGAGGATGTGAAAAAAGATAAGGCTTAGTGTTGTTAGTGTCACCCAGGCTTTTAATGACTGACCTTCATTGATCTACTGAAAGAAATGTTTTTGACTACGATCACATGCTGAGAGCCTTTTCACAACAATGGTGCAAAATTCTGTGTTTTAGAAGAAATTACAACTTGCTGTAAAGATCTGAGAGCTCAAAGAGGATTCTGACCTGGAGAGACTTGAAACTCAAGAATTCTCGTCTACAAATATGCTCTCATGTGGGTTTTTGAATGTAACATAACAGTGTCTCACTTGAATAGAAACTAAATGGAATATGTAATATAATTTCCTGCAAGAAAGCATTTATTTACTTATTTCATTTCATTTCAAAATGTATTTGTCCAATCTTATGTTTAGCATCTTGTGTCCCATTGCCTCCTCTGCAATTTAATATTGGACTGAATTTTGTTAGAACTAATTCTGCATTTTGTATAAAAAAATGGAAAAAGAAAGGCTTGAAAACTCAAGTGGATTCCCGATGTGCTGGTCATATGTGCTTAACCAAGAATATAGATGGTGAGAAAGTTAGAATAAGCTTTGGTACTCAGAGACATTAGGGAAACAAGAGGAATAAGAGTAATAAGCATTACAAAGCTGAGATTATTCAGTCTCAGATAAAGATCCAGACAAGCTTTTAGCTTGAATTGTAACAATTACTACCTTGTTTCTAAGAGTGCTGAACATACTGTACTGTCAGATGGATAAGAAACCGCTCAGTGCCACCTTGATTAATAGACCCTGGCATATGTATTATATAAGCGATTGGTAGAAAAATGTTTTGGGTTGAGGTCGAGGTCAGGAATAATTTAGGATTACCTTTGTGGCTGGACCTCTCTTTTGGACTAATCTCTCAATGCATTTGAAAGCATTCCCTCTGAATGATGAGAAGATCCTCACCCTTCAAAGTGCGGAGCAGGTTTTGTGTGTCTAGCGTAAACACTGTCTGATGATAGTCTGAGATTAGAAGAGTAATGGGTCTCTAAAAGCAACATAAACTTTCCAGAACATTCGGTTCAATTAGAAAACAGTCCATATCAAAGGCTTTGAGGACATTCTGCACATATCAACCCCTCCTGGTCCCTTCACTAGTAAAAGGTCTATTTTTGCACACCCATAATCACATATGCTATATCATGTGCTGATGTTACACCAACCTAATTGTTAGTGAAAGCCTGGCCCTTTTAGACCTTTACCATGATAACGGTGAAACAGAAAGGATCATTTCTGTTCTATTCAATCTTGAAGGCAAGAAGAGGAATCAAGGGGGGTGGGGAGTGGGGGGGGGGGTGTGTTGCTGAGAAAGGGGACTGAGTAAAAAAACCACCCCTTAATGTAACATTCACCCCTCCATTAGCAAAGATTCTACAGTATTACTGTGATCCAGGCAAGGCACTTAAAAAGAGGTCAGACATTTTACTTGAAAAAGAAGAAATGACATATTTAAAGGAAATGGTGCTTTAGGTCAAAGTTTTCTTTCTTACAGTATTACTGTTGATTGCGATGATACAGTACTAGTTTTTATCATAGCAAACAAAGTAATACCATGGCTTATGGTACCCCATGCTCTTCAGGACACTCTGGTACCTTTTGTGTGCATTGTAATGGGTCACTGAGCAGGTCTGGTGTGAGAGCAAAGACAGAACAGGGGAGAAAGACAGAAACTGGAAGAGAAAGAAGAAAAGAAGAGACAGCAAATGAGAAACTGAAATAGAGTGTCAGGTCTGGTCACTTAAATGTGCCTAGTAACTTATGGAAAGAAAATGGAAAGATCCCGTTGTCTCTCACCCTACGCTGACGCATGGTCTTGTTCTTCACAGAGTTGTCCAAAAATATATCAAATATTAAATTATTGTATGAGCCTATAGTACCACACTCTCATTAATGATGCTGGGCTCCGGACTGCTTTTAGTGGTTCACAAAATCCTTCCCAGGGTGGCTCCCAAGTGCAGGCAAGAGACCCTGTAATCTTGTTGGTCATGGATTAGCGAAGATCTCAAAACAGAGTTTGGATTCAAGCTTTAGTTTGTTTTAAGACCCAAGTGTATCTGAGACCCTTAGATCAATGTTGTGTCTCAGATAATCCTAAAAACCACATTTTTTTCTTTATGTATATTGTGCTCATGTTTTACCTTAACATCAAGCCGACATCTTATCACAGGAATCACATGTAATAATGATGTCACTGATCAATAATTATAATACTAATAATTAGAAAGATTGCTACAAAGTCACCAAGACTGAGTGTTTAGTAATGTTGGGACCCAAAAGATCATCATGAAACAGGGATCTCTTAGATTTTTTAATTTATTAAGCAGAATGGTTCTGCTAAGTGGGGGGTACGGTGGCTTAATGGTTAGCACGTTCGCCTCACACCTCCGGGGTCGGGGTTCGATTCCCGCCTCCACCTTGTGTGTGTGGAGTTTGCATGTTCTCCCCGTGCCTCGGGGGTTTTCTCCGGGTACTCCGGTTTCCTCCCCCGGTCCAAAGACATGCATGGTAGGTTGATTGGCATCTCTGGAAAATTGTCCGTAGTGTGTGATTGTGTGAGTGAATGAGTGTGTGTGTGTGTGCCCTGCGATGGGTTGGCACTCCGTCCAGGGTGTATCCTGCCTTGATGCCCGATGACGCCTGAGATAGTCACAGGCTCCCCGTGACCCGAGGTAGTTCGGATAAGCGGTAGAAAATGAGTGAGTGAGTGAGGGTTCTGCTAAGTACTGTCAGTTTTGTCAGGTCAACGCTAATAAATGTCACTGCCATTTTAAAACTTAAAATCCATGGTTGTATACTTCTAATTCATGATTATGATAGTTATGTGATCATTTAGTGAAATGACTTTGTCCACCTGTCCACTAATGTTAAGGGCCCTCACTCGCTCATGCTGAAAGTGTTAAAAAGTGGTCGCTGTGTTCTCGGTGTCCTGGCACTAATATCAGCAACTATCTGCTGCCCTGCCCTCCCTGTCCGCCACTGCAGCCTCCTCCTCCCTCCTCCTAACGCCTCTGCTCTGGCCCTTGATTGATGGTTGGGAAATAGCAGCCATGTAGCAGGGCAGGAATGCTATTACTGCACGATTCACACACCCCTACGAGATTCCAGTGCGTCGGTGAGATGGCACGTCAGAGCCAGTGCAAGAAAACGCCTGGATTTTATATTAATACTTGTTAAAAATTGTAGGGAGACAAATTGTTTAGAGAACAGCAGACCCATGAATCCATCCAGCGCTCTTCTAAATGAAAGCTTAAACCCTTCCTCTCTCTACTCTTCTGTCTCTATTTGTATCCCACCCTCAGAGTACATCATACTCTGTAATCTCATTTGATCACTCTCTCCATCCATTCTCTTTTGTAAATTTTGGCTTGCTGTCTTTTTAGTACTGTCACTCTCTCCCTCCCTCCAACCCCCTTGTTCACCCTTCCCCTATTTTTGTTACCTGTTCCCCTCTGAAATCCATTTAGAAGCACAAGGTAAACACTCGCTTTTCATAAACAAGCTTTTAAGGCCTGTCCACTCCGTTTTTCGCTCTCATAAAGTTGACAAAGCGTTACGGCTCGCTGGGCAACATTAGAGCGAAGAGGTTAAGTGGTGTGCTGCGCTGTAGTCACCTGCACTGATAGACACCTCACACAAGCCACAAGCACCACAGAAAGTGATGTAGTCTTTACATAAAAGCCAATAAATCTCTAGGCTTTATGAACCACCTGACATGGCTCTAAGTATATTTTGGTGGCCTTTAAATGCTGTTTCGAGTGGAAGAAATGTGTTGTAATGATGGAATATTTATGCTTCCCATGGATCTCAGGACTTCGGTGAGGCAGCAACATGCTGGATGTTGCTGTAACTAAGGTGGTGCTCCAATCCCTTGACAGGAATGGAATTTGGTTGTAACCAGACATTGTTTATTTGAACACCCACAAGGTATACTCAATCATCCTTAAAAGCTGCCATCAAACCTCCAGAACAATGATTCACCAATTGGTTTCATCCTCAAACTTTGAGGTTCAGTTTTTGTTGCATTTAAATCTCACACAAGCCATTACTGTCAGTGAGGCGAGATGTTTTGGCTTTTATTATTAGTTATGAGTGCTGGGTTTACTCCTTACTGCCATGAATCTCCTCTCGTTTCGGTCTGTTGGAAGAAGCATCGGTTCTGAGAATGGTTCTTATATTACCAAATTGGTCTCAAATAACCTTAATCAGCTACATCATTTGGGTTGAGTATTTTAAACAAAAGTGTAGTTTGCCTCATTACTTCACTTCTTTAGGCAGGTGCAAACACATCATTCAGTATTAGGTACAGACAAAATCACCTGCACAGCCCAAAATCAAAATCACCATGGCATCAAAACAACACAGGTATAATTGATATCAAATGCAAAAGCATACCAACAAATAAAAGCACCATTTGGAAATTCTGAGCATTACGGGACTGTCTGTTCATGCTGTATTAGCTAGCTTAATTATTATGTGTTTAAATGAAACATCACCAGTCATGGGTTGACCTGGGATTGTGAAATGTTTTATTGTTTCCTGGCGAGTACATGCCAACTTTTGGTAACTACAGAAAAGAGGTTGTGCACCTTCTTTTAATCATCAAATGATGATTGTATTGATTGCTGGAATTGTTTCTTTTCCCACACACAAAATGTGAGGTGTGGGTTGCAATATCCCTAAACAGGACAAAAAAATTAGCACTTTCTCACCTCAAATCTTGTTAAAACTTTGCTAATATAACTTAGATTTCAAATTATATTTGAGCCCTTCACTATTTTTTCCATCATGCAAGCTGTGCCATAATAAAGCACCCATATTAAATTTGGTTTCCTTTTTTTTGTCCAGGTACCATGCAAGCTACAAATAGTGCAAACATCTGATTGGTCAGGCGATCTTTACCAAATCATAGTGATGTCTCTTGTCACAACAATGTTATTCCAGTCCACCACAGTTCTTTTCTATTTTCAAATGTCTGAGATTCAGCAATGGAAAATGTGCAATTATGGCTTATTTTAATGCCATCTAATAATGTTTGCACTCAGACCTTCATATGTTTTCACTACAGTATAATTTATTCCCACACTTTGGGTGTGGATGTTGCCACAAAATTTCGTTTTGCTTCTCTGTATTCTCATACATATTTCACATACTTACATTACTTACTACCATATAAAATGAACTAGTTTACAGTGTGATGGAGACATTTGGGAGTACAATGCATTTTACAATAAGATATGCAGAGTCGCATGTAAAAACCTCTCCTTTTGGAGTATGATTTTGAGTCATACTTTAATTTTCTTTACAATAATTTTTTTTATTATTTTCTAAGAATGTCACTAGTCACCACCCAATAACCTCCAGAGAACTGCTACTTTCATGGGTAGTGTCATGTGATGGAAAATGACACGCACCCTTGCCTAGGATACCGATAGCTCTGTTTTTTATTTCTTCTTTAACCATGTCATGCTGCACTGTTTGGTGTGAAAGTGCAATGAGCTATCATCTACTGAAAACAAAGATCTTCTATTTAATTGATGTGAATATTTGTGAGTTCATATCAGATCAAACCAGCTTCTGTAAGGTTCCTCATTGAAAAGGCTGTCTTAGTTTTTGGTCAGTGTGTTTGTGTGTCTCCTCTCTCTCAGCAATCTGCCACTGATTAAGCTTGGGTGGGACCAGTGATGTCACTGTGACCGGAGAGGTCCAGGTTGACCATCACGTTTGAGTCTGAGAATTGAGTCATTTGTGATTCAAGTGGCGAGGCGTAGGGGTGGTTTTCCCAGCACGACAAACACTGTCTGAGATCATGGTAGAATTAAGTGCAATATGTGCTATATCTTTTGTGGGGTGAGGGACATAGAAGGACCACCCTACTCCAGACTTGTTCAGTGATATAGAGGCTATACCTTTGTGTAAGCTAATATAGATTGCTTAGAGAAAAGTAACCTCAGGTGGTCATTAATCTCTGTGGATAAGACATACATGCTTGCACACATGCAAGCACACATGCACACACACCCACACACGCACACACACTCTCTTTCTCTTCCCTTAACAATGTCTCACTTTTCATGTGCTGGGACTTTTCACTCACTATGTATGGCCCACCCAGATCAGTGTGTGTGTGTGTGTGTGTGTGTGTGTGTGTGGCCTATCCTTCTAATAATGAGTGTACTGTAAAGGTTTCTGGGAATGCACCAAAATTTATACATGAATAAATAAATGAATAATATTTTGTATTAATCATAGTACTTTTTTAGATTATTTGCAAGGTGTTCTCTAGACATGTGACCTATTCTTATTTCAGTTCCACACTGATGAATCACAGTAATGCTTTTCAACATTTCATATCTAGCTCTTTGTTAAAATTCTACTGTATCCCATGTTCAATCTCACAAGTTTCAATCTTATAGTGCGTCTATTGTAAATATATGTCTATTTTTCAAGTCTTCTTTCAGCTTTATGCTTGGCAGAGCTCTCTTTTTGCATGCATATCAAGATCAAGCCTGAGCATGTAAAAGGCAAGCCATCACTATGCTAGTCAATCGATCTGTCAGGCTTGCAAAAAAAACCTGACAAATTATTCAATGTAGACCAAAGCCGTATAAAGTTATGACACAGAGATGGGGGACAAGACTCTAAAATCAAGCTTGTCGTTTGGTAAGTGCAGCATGAGCTATTTAGGTACAAAAAGAAAGTTTCATTTTCACATTGTTTATTTTGCTGGCTATTCATGACTGTCAAGGAGAAATATGCATATGCTTGCACCAGCAGCATTTGAATCTGTGCCAGCCTCTTGGAGACTTCGAGTGCTGGAAAAAAGAGAAATGTCTGGGAAAGTTGAACGAAAAGGAGAGCCTACTTCACTGGGGTGAGAAGGAGGTGGTATTGAAGTGGTACTGGAGAGAATAAAAGTCACATTTTCACTGTGGTTTTAGGAGCTTTTGAGGAATTATGAGTCCTAGAATTCTCTTTTGTGGTTCAAGTGCACTTCAGATACTTGGCCTTTCATACAAAATAACAGAAGTGACGCAAATGCATGCTGATTATAAATTGCAGAGCATGACAAACGTAGACATAGAGCACATAAGGATTAGAGTTGGGTTTTTCTAATTCACCTGTCCTTAGCACCAGAGGCAGCCTGAAATACCTGCCTAATGGATGTACCAAAAAGGAACAGGACTCACATTAAAACCTGAATGGTTGTCGGAGATGACTGCTGCTCTTACTCTGCTGGGAAGGGTGATGTTGAAGTTGATGTAAATGGTGCCTGGTGATTCCAAGTATGCACATCTCTAAATACCTGTCCGAGCCATGATCAAGAAACAAAAAGTTGCACAGTAGGGGCTGGATGTCAAGACTGGCTAAAGGACAAAAGGGCACAATTATTCTTAGAGAAGGGCACCCCCATGTCTTATCTCTATAACAAATAAATAGCTGTTCTGAGGACTGGATGTCTTCTGCCCTGTCTATGGCCACTGTTTGTATGCCACAGTAGGTAATACCAACAAGTCACCCTTAGATCAAAAGAACATTAAATGAAATGTCCACAACCAAGAAATCTTGTATTCAGCCAGGATTGAGAATACAATAGGATAAACATCTGCAGATGGGAGGGACTATTCCCCTGCTAGCAGCAGAATATGCATGCCACACATATGAGTGGCTGTGGTGGCTTAGAGCCTGTAGTAGGCTCCTGCCAGTTGGCAGGGGTAGAACCCGTCCACCTCATGAATAGAGTTGAAAGTGCCAGCTCAAGTTGTGGGTCAATATCAGTCGGGAAGAATCGCTTAGACACAACTACAGACATTCTTGTGATTATCTGATAAGGGGCAAGAGGTTTGATTGGCCATTGGGCTACATGTCCAATCCTCTAGCATGGTCTAAGCTTCTGGATAACTGATTTCAGCTGAGCCATTTTTATTTCTGACAAGTCATTGAGTATATTACATTGTGAGCCTAAATTTAAGGGCTTGGTCTAGGCACTGAACCTGAAGTCAACAGTGCCAGTTCAGTGCAATGTGGCCATATTGCCACTGCTGCATATTCAGTGCAGGGGATATCTGATTCACACACAGCATCCTTATCTGCAGACCAGTTTCTTCTTATATCATCTCAGAAGCCTTTAACATGATCAATTACAAGACTATTCTGTCCATCCTCAAAAGCCTTGGAAGTTGTGGTACAGTATGGTGGTGATTTGATTCGTATCTGGAAAGTTATATCAGATCACCTGGAGGGAATCCAATCTACTCCATTCAGCCTCTCCACTGGTCCCACCAGGCTTAGTACTTGGTCCTTGGTGTCTCTTTTTGTAATCATAATGAACTATTCAATGCAGATGGTGTAGAATCCACTTGTGGACTTTATTGAAAACCAAAACAAAGTGTATAATCCAAGTTGCAAGCAAATCTGTAGTCAATAAACAGGGATAAGATCGGAAAACCAGAATAGTAACCAGCACAGCACACAATCCAAAACACAATTCTGCAACATGCAAAACCCAGAGAAACAGAACAGGATCATACATGGGTAAAAATCACAGGAAAATAACAAACAACTTGGTAACGCACAAGAACTGAAGATATTTTGCAATGATGCTTAGCATTAGCATGGTTAAATGTCCGATAACTTGTTTCTATCCAATCTCAGAATATCTGGCAGACATTTCATTATAGATGGTGGCTCATCACCTGAAATCCAATTCCATGATGACTGATTGCTTTATATCCCCTTTAAATGTATCCCCATCTACAACCAAGCTTTAGGACTTTTCCTAATCTCCACACTGGCTTCCTGTAGATTACCTACCAAAGCCAAAAATGGACCAGCCCCTATTTATCTGAAGGTACCTATAATATCCCATTTTGCAAGACATTCCTTTTGAGACTTCCGTCAGAATATACAGAAGACTTGTATCAAGACTCTTTCCTGTACTGGCACTCAAGGGTAGAATGGAGTTCCCCTCGCTGTCCAAACAGGTGTGCCACTGGCTTCAAACAATGGCTGAAAACCTACTTCAGATACTTCATACCTTTATATGTTTATAAACTTTATATGTTAATAAAAACAAAAACATTGACTTGAACCAAATCATTGTAATAACTCTTCTCGAACAGTGTATTAGCTTGTTAGCTTGATAGTGTTCTTAAACCATAGAAATTAATAAGGGAAAGTTATCCCCAACTTTGGAGGTCAGGATACCAGTAGTGACAAATGACGCACACAGCTATAAAAGTATAGCTCTATATCATGGTCTTATATGCACACAGTCAAATAAAAAAAAAAAAAACATTGCTACAGGACTTCAGTATTTATTTCAAATATTAAATTATAGGTCACCTTATTGTATGACTTTATTAGAAGATCTTGGCTTGTGTGCATGTGCATTAGGTGGCATTCAAGTGTTCCACACTGCTCCATGTGTTTATTTCATATAATCATAATCATAATATAATCATAATTATGAAAATATATGTTGTGTACAGCTTTGATTTGTTGTACAAATACAATTCTTCTTCTTCTTCTTCTTCTTCTTCTTCTTCTTCTTCTTCTACTTCTTCTTCTTCTTTTACAACTTGCAAATTACCATTTAAAAGGTACAACAAACAATCCTGGAACAATCCTGTTCAAAAACTACACTTCTTGGAAAGCTATGCTTCTTTTGGTCAAACAAATGTTCATTGTTTTTTAGTAAGAAAATATACCATTAAGCTTAGTAAGGGAAAATATATTGTCTGGCAAGCAGATTTATCTTCTGAACTTGACTGGTTTATGTTATCTCTACTCTAAGATTATCCTACTGTAATATCATAGACTAGATTTCTGGTGTTAATCCGTAGAACATTTGAAATTAATTCAAAAAATGAATATTTTGAATAAAATATGAATGAATGAATAACAAATTGCAGTTTCTCATTATAATAAATATATTGCATTTCATAATAACAAACTAATACTGCCAGTGTTGGAAATGTACCTTTCTGAGTTGGAGTTTTCTGAGTTCTGGAAAAAGCTCCTAGGTGTCTGAAGCTTCTTGTGGTGGAAAGTCATCGTCTTTTACCTTTTACATATCAACTTCACATCCCTTATCCTTGGCACCGTTAGTGAACAAATTAATTTTGGAATTGCTGAAAATGATAAGGATGTGGAATCATTTTCATTTTTTAGGGCAATAAGACACAAATGCAATTCTGTCAATAAATACAAACATTGAGGGTATAACCCTAACCCTTGACTTCATTTCAAGAATCTGTGTTTCATTAATAATCACATATAACATCATGATCACCTCCAAGAGATCACTCTGTCCAATATCCAAATGCAACCCTCATACAATTTGTTTTTTAGTTGCTTGTAAATTTGCATTTTACAGCCGTAATCCTTAGTTGTTTGCATATCTTCTTGTTTTTGGCCTTTCTGTAAACAAGTATGTCACAGATATTCAAATTGAATGTATTAGCTCATGTTTCTGAATATTGTGGTCTTCAAGTTTCTTGGTAATTGTCATACAAATGAAAATTTCTTCTTATGATTTCTGCATTCAAAACATAGCTAGAGCTTTTCCTTCCAGAAAACCTGAGAACATTTTGGGTATAGTGGCATACTGGTCACCGCTTCCAGAATTTCAACTGGCTCACATACACACACAATCTTTGTTAAGTGGTAAAAGATTTTTGGGTATATCACATTTCTGGAGGCTGGGCAATCCTTACCACTGTTCTCTATGGATTGTGAATCAATTGTGAATCAATTGGCACCAAGCTGCTAATTATGCCTTTAACAATGCTGCTTCCTTAACGACACAGCGCCACTTTATGGACAGGTTGAGCCAAGCTACTCAGACAGGAAGCAAGGCAGATCCTGGATGTGACATTTGGAGAGCAAAGCCTATGTTTTAGGAAATCTAGGGAGGAGGAAGGAAACAGCTGTTTGCAAAATCAGGGAAAAAAGCAGCAGGTATCTGTGAGCCACAAAGAGAAAGGAATGTTATGGAGCATGCAGTGAGCATGTCAGTGTGAGCCTCAGACTGCATAATTATAGTTGCAGAGATAATGGCATTATCAACAAAAGTAACATCTGTCTCTCACAGACTGAGGAGTGCTCAGTATGATGCATGTCATGGGAAATATACTGTACAGATCCATGAACTTAAGTTTGATTCTGTCTAATTATGTGATACTTTAATAATATTACATTTATTAATTCTAAGCACTATAACAGTGAATGTCACAAAGTTATAGAATTTAATGAGGATCTCATATTATTTATTTATTTATTCATTTTTTAAATAAATGTTTCACAAAAGTGCACTGCACAACTTCCCAACAATAACAGAGCTCTACGACTTTCATACAAGCACTTGCACTATTTATTGTATAATTGTGTCATCCCCCTGAAAGCAAGAAGTCACCCTGGGAGGTTGTTGTATAAATATATCAGCACAAATATTGGTACACAAAAAAGATACAGTCATAGTGATGCCACTGAGTTCATGTTTCTTAATGCTCAGACTAATAATTTCATCATGTACACGCAGGAATGAATAACAGTAAGAGGAGAGCATAAGAAAATGGGCGAGTCTTAGAAAATGCTGTTAACTCTAGGTCATCAGACAAATATGTTACTATTATCATTTCAAAATCTCAAATATTTATTGAATTCCCACCCACCTCTTTGGCTTTGAAGCATGCCATCTAGCTACAGACACAGCGAGAACAAGTGGGAGTTTGATTTCACATCGCTGAAGTCTTTTAACAGGAGACAAAAGTAATTAGATGCAATAGCAATGCTTCATTTTTATTTATTGCTGTTATCTTTGCTGTCTCATCATTGTAATCAGAACTTAGGAAAGAATACCTTGGTGAAGTAATGGCTGTACTAAAAGGTTGATAGTCTGTGCTGTCAGATTTTGGACACGAATTCTGGAGTGAACTATGAGATAAACTGTCTGGGGGTCATCGTCATGTTTTGACGTAACCTTAGGATAATCTCATCAGTGATGGTGTGAACAATACTCATTACATTAGCCTGAACAAAAGTTTCATCCACAGGCTGACTTGTTTTTCCTTCTGCTAACCATAAAACTAGGCCTATACTAATGTGTTATAATTCCTCTTTTTATTTTTATTGCACTGCATAAAAACTCAACATCACAATCCAGAATAGACTAGAAGGAAAGTTACAGCATTGTGTAAAGTTCAGGCATTTCCTCTCCACATCTTTATCATGAGACATTGGCTTTGAGATCTTTCTCAGATATGGCTAACTTATGCTGGCTCTGGCTCCCAGTACAGTACAGCCTGTGAAAAGGGATGCGGCATCAGCACCAGTACTAACACATCCTAGTGGCTTCTGCTAATCGGAGTCATGCCTGTGGGAAGCCTCTTCAGCCAGATGTTCCTCTAGTGCTCTGCTGGATCCAATACCCATTCAACTAGTTATTAGGTCTCATCTCATCTCAATGCAGAATTCTTCCAAACACACACACACACACACACACACACAAACTTGTGGCAAATCTAAGCATGACATGCATGTATGTCACCTCATATGCCAAGAATGAATATTGAGGGTCTGTGAATATAAAGGTGGAATATGTCAACAGAGTGCTATATGTGTATGAGAGAGAAATTGTGCATAAGAGGAAGGGAGAAACAAAGTCAGATCAGATAGAAAGAGTCTGAGCATGGTGGTTGTCTGTGTGTACACACTCTCATAGCGTGTGTGTACCTACTCTATGCTCATGAGGGTAATCTAAGAGATTTAGCATATCTCCACAGTCACCCATAAATATTCAACATGGCATCTTACAAATCATGTGGAGTGTGGTTTGTCTATGGCCTATGTACCTATAGTGGTGTTATTCGAGATAACCTGTTCTGGTTATTCAGAGAACACACACACAGCAGATATTCCCTTGGCTTTAGGCCGATCTCGTCCTCTGTGGCTGATAATCACAGATGTTTGCTTGGTTTTGAATCTCTTCAAATGAATGATTGTACAGGAATTCATTCGCCATAATTATTCAGACAATACCTTAAGGATTTTGGGAATGTGCATGGTACTCTGCAAAGTCGTTCTAAATTACTGTAAATCCGCCAGTGATAACAGTTTGGGCAATTAATGTGTTATTTTCCATGTTGTAAGACTTACTGTGGGGTAAATTGTGCTTAAAAAGTCTGTTAGCCAATCCCAGTTTTATACTATGCAGGACAGATGCATACTGATCACATACACACACATACACACATACACCAGATGCCCTACATCATAAGCAGCTGCTGGTCTCCACCCTTGATTCTGTCTTACATTGTAGTATTTTCACTCATGACTGACCTCCACTCGATTACTCAAACCACCTTGGAGCAAAGAAAGAGAGAGAAAGTGCATAAGATGGAATTAACTACTGACCCCTAGCTGTTGCCCTCTATTATGGCTCAAAGAGAGAAAGATTATCAGATACAGCCTTCTCAGTTTATCAACGACGCTAAACGTCTCTATTCCACAGCACCTATAATGTTCTGCACAGTCTTCATACTCGAGACTTCATACTTGATGCATTTAACTTTGTTTGATTTTTTTTTTAATTTACATTCAGCTATATCTACCACAAGCGTACACAAGATTCTTAATGGTTTGCAATATAGCCACAGATTTAGGGATTTCCCACTTTTTCTGGAACTTTCTGAATGACATCTCTTAGCGTCTTTGAAAACACTCAGAGTAACAGTAGATGTGAAATACTGGCAAATAGATTAGGTGTTATCAAAACTGAAGCCCATCCAACAACATTGGCAAGCAAAAACATTTTTATCCCAGACGGTTTGGCTGCCCCCAACGGTGTAACTCAAAATTTAATTGCTGCTTAGACAATGATCTGTCCAACAGGGTCTACTTTAGCTTAGCCTGCACTCAGTATATGAAAAACATAAGAGAGCAACAGGAGGGGGGGAAAACAAGGAATCAAGATGTTAAAACAGAGAGGAGAGAACACTCTGTTAATGAGATCCTAGGCCAAACAAAGCCTAGAAAAATATTGATCTTAATTTCTGTGCAGTCCAAACATTTACCTCGAAACGGAATGGGCTTTTTGCGATAAACGTCCTAAAACTCAAACTAAAAGTTTCTCTTCAAGCGTTTGAACTATTGTGTATATCTCTTTCTGTCTCACCTTTTCACACATGCCTGTAACTGATTGAACCACACAGGCCAGCCAAATGGGAAATCAATTTCTACTCAGGGCGGCTTGTCGACTGCAAGCCCCAACCTTATCAAACTCTGTCTCTCCCATCGACGCCATCTTACACACTTAATCATCTTCGTCTGTAAGATTTAACTAAACATAGAGCCTATTTCAATATGGCATTGGTCCATGGTTCTCACAGTAAGATTTACATGTGGGGATTACAAGATATGAACTCATAATAACTTTGGGTTGAATGTGGTGAGTTTTTGATTGTTGCATTTAAAATGCACATTGACTTTTATCCATAATAACCTTTAATCATAATCTTTATCAGTGAATGAACCTAAAAAAGGAAGCGGATATCAATCAATTCTGATTATCAATTTTTTTAATGAAAACCCCATGACACAAACCACAGAAGATACATGTTACAAAATCTGATTTGTTTAAAGAAGTCATAAGCTGTGGTAGAATGTCCTAAATATTTATATTACATATAGTACAGATATAGAAGGAAAATTCCTTTTTATATTCTCACTATCTGGGTTATCCAGATAAGTCTGGTTCCTCTCAAGGTTTCTTCTTAATATCATCTCAGAGAGTTTGTTCTTGCCATCCGTCACCTCTGGCTTGCTCATTAGGGAAAATTTTCAATAAAAACATATTGTTTATATCCTACATTTCTATATTCCTGTAAAGCTGCTTTGTGACAATGTCCATTGTTAAAAGCGCTATACAAATAAATTTATTTGAACTGAATGTAAATTCCAGACAGACTTTGAACTGTTATCACAAGATAATGACAAACATGTTTCCTCTTATGTCCACAAGGCTCTAATCCACTAAACAAGCAGCTTTATACAGTCTGGTAACATCACTTATTTTATTAACTTCTATAAAGTAATATCAAGTGACCATTAATCACTGTATTAATAAATGGCTAAAGTTATTAATGCATTTATGGGATTTGATGGATGGTGTTCACACTGTTTACAATGAATTTAAACTTCCAAGTCACAAAACAGCATAAGGATGATGTGGCAGGCCACACGCTGCTGCTGAGTGCCTCTACTGACTCAATCAAAGCTGGTCTCAGCCACCTGGAGAGAGGCCAGTGCAGCATATTTTGCAATCAAAGCAAAAGGTGATGTCAAGAAGAGATCCATTTTGTATATTTGCCCCCTGGTCATTATTCGGCTCGACTGATGAGCAAATCAGGCTTAATTGCTGCAGGAAAAGCCGCAGTCATCTGCTGGGATGATGTGAAGGAAAATGAGGTTCTGTTAAAAGCTGACCACACAGCAGTTGGAACTGTCTGTTCTTGCCCTGGGGCATCCGTGCTGCTTCCTTGTTCACCATATCCCGCTCTTTTCATGTGGGTGGTAAACACAAAACCACCTGGAGATTGACATTTAAAAGTAGGGTCAGTCATTCACCCTGGAATTCAACATGGTCTCTTTAGATTTCTCCTATTAATCTTTTCAGTGGTGTGGTTAATGAGTCAGGGTGAATGCCATCTTTGGCTCAAGGGAAGACCTTAGAATCAGTCATGTCATTTCTATGCATATCACCTTTCCATTACATACTGCAGCAGTTGAACTTCTGAATGGTACAAACCATTGTCCAGAACTAAACATGCCAAAATGTGAGACTGGTATCCACAATCCCTTGATTGCATTTTTCCTTTCCACTTATCAGGCAGGGGTTCCTGACCTAATAATGGTAACAGTAATTACCTTTGCTGATTGCTGGCTGAAATTGTGCATGTATTGTACTCCATGTATTGTACAGCTCAGCTTTCTCAGGCTTTAGCCCTTTAATCTCAATAGAACTTTGATCAGCCCTCTGATCAGGACCTGCAGGAAAATTAAAGACCTTCTACTCACAATCTTCTGCAGGTGGGCACATCACCAATGTTTGCACTGTCCCAGTCAGCATGTTAGCAGGCCACATAGTTTTATCAACTTGAGCTAAACATTGAGGACATTTTCAAAGTCAAGTTGTTGTTTTTTTTTATTGTAATTCCATTAAATAGCTACGGAACAAAATATTTCTCCAGGACTGTGGCGCAATACATAACAGTAGAGTAATAAAGTACACAAGACTATAAAAAGTATAAAATACACAATGACACAAAAGACACAACAGAACAGTGTTGTGTAGTAACAACAAAGAACAGTGCTATGTAAAGGGCTTTTTTTTGGTATGCAGATTATTTTATGTGTTCATGTGTGTTTTTTGGTGAAGGGGTGAGAGTCAAAGGGTCTGAATTGAGAAAAAAGGATACAAGCAGTATTGCACAACTTCTTTTCCTCACACGTTTCCACATAGAGTAAACAAGTAGTTCTCATAAAGTCTACTATTAAGATCTTGTGTACTCCCTTGTTGAGGAGACCCCCTGAGCTGGGGGCTCAAACATGCAAAGCTCAGATTTGCCATATCTCTCACATCAATTCCTGGCACCCAGACCTGGCAAAAGTAAACAACGGCACAACTTAATCATAATTGATAGTAGCCGTTCCTTTTATACTGGAGAAGCATGTCAAAGAGTGGTGACCAGACAGTGCAGATTAATGAAGATTTGCAACACAGGAGGATTATCCAAGAATGCTTGACTTTGATCTCTTTACTCGTAGCTTTGAATTTCAAGTAATTATTCAAAGGAACATTTTTCTCCACAATGTGAATGATGAATGGCTCTAATGATTTCTTAATTTTGCACTGTAAGACAGCCTTATCTTACATGAGTGTGTATGAGTGTGTGTGTACACGAGGATGTGTATTTCAGTGTGTGATAAGTCTGCTTATACACAGTGGAGAGGTGAAGATATATGCTTGTAAATTTTTTTTCATCTTTTTTCATAGCAATAATTTATGTAACAAATATGTCTCCTCCCTTATTAAAGCAGTATCACCTGCATCCTTCTTCAAGCTAGAAAGTTCATAAATTGCTCTAAATATCATAACAGTACTATAAGCTTATATAACAATGCACTATAAGCTTGCATTTTAACTGAAGGCTTATTTAGAGTACCAGGAACCAATTCCTGTGTATAGTGTAGCTGAATTGATTGAATTTTGCACGGTGGTGCAATAAATAGCAAAGATGCCATACAGAACCAGTCCCCTTGAGCCCCTGTGTAGAGTTATAGATTCTCCTCCCATGTTGGTATGAATTTCTTCTGGGTTCTCTGGTTTTCCAGAAATATGGCCCTTGGTGTTGTGCATGTGCATGGTCTCTTGCAATGTAATGGCATCTCACTTAGGATGTATTCCTTCCTTGTGCTCAGTGTGCCAAAGACAGACTCCAGACCAAACGCATCCTAATATAAAGTAATTAACAAAAATAAATTCATTCATAACGAATTCATTGTTTAAGCACCACAAAGAATATATAATGCGTATTTGAATACAATATATACAGTATAAATATAATAAAGATTCTGGTTTATTTTTAATAGTTTGCCTATGTGACACTAGCATTGAGATTTAAAACATAATGGTTGAAATCATCAGGGCTTTTGTTGTATCATAAGTAATACACTAAACTGAAGAAAAACAAAACAAAACAAAACAAATCAAGATTCTTCAATGGAAATGAAACACATTGTGAAACAGACAGGAAATCTCGGTCCTTCTCTTTCTTATTGTCCAAGTCTGTGCAGACCTCAGGTTGCATGCAACAAAGAAAGAGATGAAAGATGCAAGATGAAAGTGTGCCTGCATGTAGGTTGAGGGAGACAGCAGAATATAATCTCCAAAGCAATCCCATCCCTAACTTATCGCAGGCTATAAGGGTTCCCCTTCTCTTTTTTTTAAAGCGCCATCAAAGCTCTTCAGGCAAGGTGAAGGGACAAGCACAATGCTAATGTTGCTGAAGCATCAAAGATGATCATTATCTGCCAGTACATAGTTTGCAACCTGTTTCAGGATGTGTCGATGTAGTCGGGGACTCGTTGTCGTCATCTACTGAAGAGCTTTCATAGTTCGAGTGTGGCCAGATGATGGTTTTGCAGTTTGGGTTTTGTTCGGCCAGGTCCGTGTTTTAGTTTGGCCCATATGCACCCAAACAGCCGTGACAAGATAAGACAGGCATGTAGTAATTGAAATAGACATCTCTAGAGAGGAAGCTGCTGTTCTCAACCAGTGGGATACATGCGCATTACAAGGTCAGTGACAGAATAGTGGCTGGTTAGAGTATTTTAAAAAAAAGTTAACTCTCAGCTACTTGCTAAAAGTAACTGGACCATAAAAGACTTTGTAGACTTATATACCACTGCGGTAGGGACAGCAAATTTTGTTTAAATGTAGAGTATTTACTAGTGTCCGCATTCCTGACTTGTTGGTTTACAGTACTTATATCACTAATGTATTTATAAATCTGCAGTCTTCTGTAAATTCTTACTTCATGTGCAGCAATCATGAAAAACTCACAATACACAATGAACTGAATGACCTCTTGGTGTTTCACAACTGCATCTGTGAAGTGTTTATGTTTTTGTGGATTCACAGCTCTTCAGCTGCTGCACTGGCTACAGTACCGCCCTTAATACCTGTTTAAGGTACTTGATGTTAAAGTATACTTTATATTGGGCTAGGTCCAACATGAGCCAGTGCTGCAGGAATGCAGGGGGGATGCCAAAAGAGCACCTCCGCTATTCCTCTAAGTAAATAGGAGTTTAGGGTGCAAATGCCGTGCCAGTTCGTGTGAAACAGAAAACTGAGTTTTTCAAAAACAAAATATTATATACCTTTAAATTTCAGGGATTTATGGGGAACTGTTATGGGGAATTTTTAATAGCTCATTTGAAGATTCAATGGAATTAACCATTTAAAAGGATTCATTGGGAGCATGCACCATATAAATTTAGTTACCTGTTTAAGGTACAATGTACATTTATTTATTCATTATACTGATTTATTATATGATATTCTACACATTTATGCCCCATGTCTTATTAACGATTGGGCTATCAAATAGGCTGGTAAATAGTCAAATAAAATCCGATTTTTATAATGTATACAGGATTGAGGTTAATCAAACCAACTATATTAACTATATTTAATGCATCACAAACACCAGTGTTCACACTTGCAACAGAAATATTCACCAACTCGGATGGCAGTGCTGGATTCAGAACCTTGTGACAAGAACTGAATAACTATGTAATTAAGGCTAAAATCACCCATGGCTTTTAGACCCAATGGGGTAATTACACTGTTTACATGGCTTAAATGCATCACTCCGAATTAACATGCGTGTACACACACACACACACACACACACAGACACACACAGACATCAGTCCTGATAGGCTAAATTAATTACTTTAGATGGAATGAATGTCAGGGATATTTTTATTACCCTCCAATGCCAGTTTATTCAACCGTGGAATGTCCAAGATAAAGTAACAGCATCAAAAAGATGTATATTGCATTTTTATTAAATGTCGATATGAGCAACAATATTTATAAGTAACTGTGGTTGGGTGCCAAAATTAGATCATAACGCATCTGAGTTAAGATAAGGAGGAATTACATCTATTGGCTAATGTTTCCGTAGTGGGTTTTGATTGTTGGAACACTACTTAAAACAGTTAAAAGCAAGAAAGAATATATATATATATATATATATATATATATATATATATATATATATATATATATATATATATATATATATATACGTATATATATATATATATACGTGTATATATACATATATATATACATATATATACATATGTATATTTCAAGTGCAATTCTAGTTCAAGTGCAATTCCCCCACCACCAACAACCAGACACACAACACATGCACACTTGCATACTGATATAGATTTGGAGACAGACCAAAATGCCTGTACAAGGTATTAATCAAGCAGATGGGCAGAACAGTGTTGTGTCCCAACAAACAGCTCTACCGATCACAAAGATGGCAAAAGCCTTGAGCCATCCCCATTGTTTCCCACTGCCCTGCTCTTCACATATTACCCAGCACCACCTGCTGGCTAGAACACCACACTATTCAATCATGTGGTAGTCAGGGCATTTTCTTTTATATCTTTTATATCTTTAATAACCTCCTAATGAATCACTAAATATCTGATAATCAAGAAAAATAAAAATGAGACAAAGCACAAAATAAATTTATTATATATTTATAAAAGTATTTTTTATACTTTAATTAAAACTATAATTATATTTATACTTACTCCAATTTACCTCATGTGTTTAGAGTGTCACACTTCCACACACAGCTAATGTGGTTCAGTTCTTTTCCCCACACCATAGCATGTACCATTTATCACTGACTCTGCTAATTGTCTAGTCTGTGGCTAACTGCTACTAAGATGGCTTTTCCTCTCTATCTTCTCAGAGTAACTGTCACCATGTCCCAATGTCAGACTGACTTGCAAGCATGTGGCCATAAACAACTTGACTAAACACTACACCATGAATACACATTGCTGTTTAAATTTAGGGGAACTTGATGATGCCTCATTCTCATGTCTCATTGATTCCAGAATGCCGATGCTGTCATCCAAGGACAGGCATTCCTTGAAACCACAGGTGTCTTTTGAGCAGCTAGTATTCACTGGCACTCTCAGTCAGGTCACACATGCCTGTTTATTTGGACCCTGAGGCCTGCAATCTATCAGTCCAGGAAGAGCCCATAGTACACAGGTCATACATGCCATTGTATTATGGTATGGTTATGGATGCTGTCCTGTGGATTCAATGCAACGCCCAATTCACAAAATACTAACACTTTTCCAGCAAATGCTAGACAGTAACATGTGACCCATATACAGTAAACATGTATGTGCCTACAGCGCCTAGTAAGGCATTTCTCAGAATTACTGGAAGGGGCATGTTGCCTCTGTCCTCCCACAAGTGTTTGTGTGTGTGTGTGTGTGTGTGTGTGTGTGTGTGGGGGGGGGGGGTCTCCCTATTCTGCTGTACTGTTATAAGGCCCCTCCTTAAAAGCCTATGCAAGATGCCATTCTGAAATAGATGTCAATCACACATAAGTGAATACTTTAGGAATACGTGCTGGAGAACTGGAAGCTCTGTCAACAAACTTAATTTCCATGCCTCGCTGGTCAGATGACTTTGATAACCTTTTGATTGAACCTAGCATTTCTGCTCAGGAAGTCACGGTCCAGCTTAATACATTTGCCATCTTTGTATAAGTGAGACTAGTGAGCCTAGTGATTCTAGTGAGTGGTAATTGACCTACAGACAGGTGAGGTTCTTTTTTAAGCATCAAAAATAACAATAAAATCCTGTTTCCCAGAGATTCCCTTAAGGTAATAGACTCTTGCCTAAGCTTTACAGGATGGGGTGCAGAGCAGTGAGTGGGTGCTCTCTTCATTAGCTTGGCACTCAAAAGATATTTGCAAGAAGAAATAAAAAGCATAGTTTCTGTCCTTGCATGCTCTGATTGTTCTGGGACAAGAGGAGGGGCAAAAGTCTGTGTGTCCAGAATAAAGGGCCTCCCCCTGGCAAAGCTCATAGTGGGAGGCTCTCCCAAACCCCAACTTATTGGTATGGTTGTTTGGCAGTTTCCAGCACTCAGGATGAACAGGTCCAACCCAGGGGTGCTAAAAAAAGTAATTAAACCTGCTAGCAAGGGAAGATCACAGCCTCCAGGAAATTAAGCAATGGTATGAAGTATTTAATTTAAATACTGACTTCATTTTACACATAAATGTGTACTTTTTTAATATATCGGTGAGATCGACTGTTTCCACTTAAGACAACCTGACTTTGATTCAAGGCATAGTGAACACAGTCTGTATCTACTATTGTGTTGATCAAACATATTCTGGTTTCCCTTCACATCAGTGAATCTCAACAAGAAACACACTGTATTGCCATATAGTTTGACATATTTTCATTTTTTCATTTCTTTCTCCCTGTCTGTTGGACTCTTGCCAATGAAGGACAGTTAATTAATCAGATGATCGTTTACCTTGTCTCTCCCCCAGGTTGCTAGCTTTTGGCTTTTAGACAGTATGATCAGACAGCTCCATCATTTGAAGGCAGAAAGTCCAAATCGTATTAGGTGTCTGGCCAGAAAACTGGAAAAAAAAAATCATTGTGAGATCAGATAAACTGACTAACGTTGTACAGTGCTTTAAGCCTGGTCTCTCTCTAATCATTCTCTTTGACATGTTCATTTTAGGAAATGCTGTAGCGTGTCCGGGCCTTAGGGCTTGTATTGGAAATAGTGTGGATTCTGAGCCATCAGTCAGATGTGCATTGACCTGTAACAGGTCTCGTTGTGATAACTATCTCACAGACTTACAGTCCTGGAGGTCTATCTGCACTTCGGGAGGTGTACGATCATGTTTCTAAGCAAAGCTTTGTTCAGGTTTGGTTTAGTGTTGGGTAAGGGCCTCATTTGTTGAAGTTTTTTTTAGGTTTAGGGTCTCATGTATGGCTCAAATGTGAAGTGTATGAGTTCATTCTCTTAAAATATTACTGTGATAGCAAAATGATACGGAAATAGCTTAGAAAATTGAAGATCAGACTTAAATTTTCATCCTAGTATTCAGTATCTGAAGTCCTTTACCTGTATACGTGTGATTTGATGTATTGTGCTGCTGCCACATGATTGACTGATTAGATAACTGGGTGAATGTGCAAGTGTACATGTGTTCCTAATAATGTGGATGGTGAGAGTTAAAACAGAATACTTTTACACTTTTATGTCATCTTCCATTTCAAAATAAAGCATGTATGTTATTCAAATAACAATGACTGAAGAGCAGAGAAGACTCTTTTACACATCTGCAGGCCCTTGCTAGACTGTTTACAATTTGGTCCCAATTACGGGTTTCATTCTAACCTGCTCACCACACACTAACCACAGGTTTTTAATTTCAGCACAAAATTGAATGTGCATGAGGCCATCTACTGGCTGGGTAGTAACAGCACATAGATAAATAGCTGACACAGCTGACTGAACATCTTGCAGGAGTGAAAATGAACAAGTCCTGCAGTGATGCATGAAGACTAAGAAGCCTGTCTACTGTAGTGACCATGAGTTTCGTAGCTGTGTTAATACATTTGCATATCAAACATGAGTTTTTGCCGTACTGTAGTTTCTACTGACTGCATAATTTTTTTCTTGTCATATATAACCTATGTATGACGAGTAGAGGTTCAATAGACTGGGGATTATCCGGGAGGATTTTTTAGTTAAAATATCATTTCAGCCCCTATTTTACAAGCAGCCTCGGTCTTGACAGTGGATTGTTTATAGGACATTATATAGGTGTCTGTTCTCTCAGCAGTGGTAATACAGGCACATGTTTCCTTAGATGTGTTTACAGCTACATTCACTGTGACTAGCAACTGGAATGCTTTGAAACACTTGGGTTGGGAAAAGTTACTTTGAAAGTGGAGTGTAAAATATATATAAATAACCATTGTTTCTCATGTAGTATTTTATGTTCAATATGTAATCGATTCAACAGTTGATGTTCACCATAGCGAGGCTTTTTTGGATTTGTTTTCTATGGAGTTTGGGTGTTGTTTTACACTTCGAGATTTATAAATTGGGATAAAGTTGGAAAAAATTGTCAATTTAACATCTACAATTCAGTAAGAGGTCAAGAGAACGTGTCCATCCTTACGACGGTCAAAGATTGTCCTGTTAGCTGGTCAGCACTACTGAACAAGTGTTCAAACAGTGTTGAGAGCTTGAGAGTACAACTTATAAGAAGAAATAAGTTCTCTTACTCATTTCTTCTATTATTTTTTAATTCTGTTGTTAGAAAGAGAGACAGACAGACAGACAGATAATGGAACTACACTTTCCAAACAATCATATCTTAACAATAACACTATTTGAAAAAAATAGAAGCAATGAATATGAGAACTTACAATTCTTCTTCCCATTATTTTCAGGAAATTCCGACAATGCAACTTCATTTTGAACGTGTAACTTGTGCAACGAGGGGGCACGGTGGCTTAGTGGTTAGCACGTTCGCCTCACACCTCCAGGGTCGGGGTTCGATTCCCGCCTCCACCTTGTGTGTGTGGAGTTTGCATGTTCTCCCCGTGCCTCGGGGGTTTCCTCTGGGTACTCCGGTTTCCTCTCCCGGTCCAAAGACATGCATGGTAGGTTGGTAGGTTGATTGGCATCTCTGGAAAATTGTCCCTATTGCTGAATGTGTGTGTGTGCGCCCTGTGATGGGTTGGCACTCCGTCCAGGGTGTATCCTGCCTTGATGCCCGATGACGCCTGAGATAGGCACAGGCTCCCTGTGACCCGAGGTAGTTCGGATAAGCGGTAGAAGATGAATAGATGAATGAACAGGTAACAACCAGCTGTTGTGAGACACATATACAATAGACATCACCTATGATGAAGAACTCATTTAAAAGGATACTTCATGTATATAATATTAAACGGATTCACACATAATGAAGCAAAACGTTTTTGGTGTACATGTATGTGGTTGTATTTCAAAATAAAGTGTAATTATAGTAACACAAGAAAAGTAAAATACCAGTGTAAATGGATTTTTATTTGTGTTTCAGATTTTATTGCCTTTTAACAATTTACCTTCAGGGGTAGTAACACAATCATGGCAATTCCTCTACAACCCAGTTTGTTCATTTACAATTCAACCCACTAACAGGGCTGTCAAGTGTCACGCATTGAGAGTGACAGTCACTCATTTCAGTCTTTTGTTACGCACTCCTGCCACACATTGTATTTGTCACGCAGAAAAACGCACTATTTATCATATATTTAATACGCCGCAGCACCCAAAATGTATTTGTCCGCACCGCTGTCTCTATGGTACAGGGCAGGAATCAAGCGCGCCTCCACTGGAGTTCTTAGTCGAGCCTGGCACTTATCAGAAAAAAACGGGGGGGGGGGGGGGGTGCTACACAATAGCCAATCAGAAAACAGCACTATTGTATCTGGGTAAGATTTAACACAACAACCAATGAAAAAAAGCAGATCCTGGAATTGTTCAGCATCATCCTCCTTCACCCAGAGAAAACCACTGGAGCTGCGAGCATCATTTTGAGCACAGAGTCATGATCAGTGTTGTAATGTTACAACAAATTCACAACTTGTTTGACATAAACAATGACATTTTAACTGCTGTTAGAGAATGTTTACCAGATAATCAGCATGAGTTTTTCATGAGTGTCTGTAACTTAACAAACAGTTTTACAGCCTGTTCACTGACAACACCTGCACAGAACAAATAGTCTAGTGCAAGTGGTTCTCAAACTGGGGGCCCTGAGATGGTGCCAGGGGGCCCCAGTTCACTCAAAACACCTGCTCAGAACAAGTAGTCTAGGCCAGTGGTTCTCAAACTGGGGGCCCTGAGATGGTGCCAGGGGGCCCCAGTTCACTGACAAAACACCTGCTCAGAACAAGTAGTCTAGGCCAGTGGTTCTTAAACTGGGGGCCCTGAGATGGTGCCAGGGGGCCCCAGTTCATTGACAACACCTGCTCAGAACAAGCAGGCTTGGTTTTAGTGCTTCCACTTTCGATGGTCGGTTTGAACAAAACCTCAACAAGAAACAGCTTGTCTCTGGACGGGACATTGTCCTCAATCATGACCCTAAAAATGGCTGGGCTTCAGCCGAAGTGTTTTAAATGGGAGCAACATTACAAATGATAAAGGAGTCCAAAAAGGCAACAAACACTTACAATAAACACCAGTCATAATCTCTCTCTCTCTCTCTCTCTCTCTCTCTCTCACACACACACACACACACACACACACACACACACACACACACACACACAAATTAATAAATGGAAATTAAATAAAAACTTTGATAATAATAATAGATCCTTTTTTGGGGTGGGGGTCAGGTTGGGGATGTCACTCTTGCCTGTCTTCAAAACTTGAGAGCCCTGCACTACATACTGTATTTAATGATAAACACTGAGCCCCAGAACTTAGGAATGAATCTGAAGGTTGATTTCAGAAACTTCCGGCCCCACATTTGCTCTACTTCAATTTCTCACCACATCATAACAACAACGTGCTTTTGCACGTGCTTCCTGCCATGTAATCAGAAACTGAAGTCAGATTACAGCGTTATGCCGAGGATCGGTTCATCTCACACCACCGCGCGCCACCACCGAACATGCCCACTCCCGTTACCCGGAAGTAAGCAGAATTCCCAAAGATGGCGGAGCAAGGTCCAATGGCGATAGCTATGCGGCTAAGAAATCAACTACAGAACGTTTATAAACTCGATCCTTTAAGAAACGAGGTGAGTAAAGACAGCTTATCGATATACAGCGTGGCTGCTCGTGCAGGGGATTTACCGAGGGCTCGTGATACGATATAAATAGAGCTCGTGCAGCCGCGCGCTCGTCCGGACTGCGGGGAAGCGACACGAACTGCGCGAGCATGCAGCGGCTTTGCGCAGGCGTGAGTGTGGATGAATCGAGTGTGCTGTTGTTCACCAGCGCGAGGCTTCTTTTTATTTATTTTTTTTATTCTTTTGTGGCTTTGTTTTCTATGGGGTCCGGTTATTGTTTTACACTTTGAGATTTGTAAATTGAGATAAAGTCGGGAGAATGTGTGAATTTAACGTGTAGGTTTCGGTAAGAGGTCGAGAGAACGTGTCCATCCTTGCGAAGATTGTTCTGTTAGCTGTTAGCACGACTGAACAAGTGCATCCGTGGGCGTCAAAGCCGCCGCCTCCTCCTCTGCTGATTGTAGAACTATCTTCAGACTGAGGAGTAAATTCACCACGGCGTGAAAATAAACAACTAAAATCTATTTCTGTAGCTTTCACTCTGGCCTCGGGGTTCGTTCATGTCGTAGCTTCACTCACGGTTCACTCTTGTAGTCTTGTAAAAAAAATAAAAAGATTTACAAAATACTTGAACACTTCTATTTTGATGCTGAAATTGTGCCTGATCTTTTAGTGTTTACTACTTTTTTGTTTGTTTGTTTCGTGTGGTTTGCGCTCCACGTGGAAATTTGTTTTCTTTGGTTTTTAGTTTGAACGCCTCGGTGTTGGCATTTTTTTCCCCACGCGAACGTGTGCACTAAAATTCTCCAGATGACGCAATTAGAGTCATTTGCATATTAATCGAATCGTTATTTGACTCCAACTGAGAACAAAGAGTTTTAAGAAGACACTTGAAGTAGAATGGAAAAAATAATAGATCGTTTGTTTCTTAAGAAGTATTTTGGTCACGGCACCACAAGCTGTTTATATACTTTATCACAAGCGCAGGAAACAGACGGCCGTGTGTTGCTAGGCAACAACCCATAGTAATTGTACTGATGGTTTCAATTAAACCAGCACAGAGCAGTAGAGATGTACAAACAGTGAAATGTGCTAGTGCTGTTATTAGCGATTGTAAATACAACCAATAAAAAAATTTGGAGGGACGATCAGTGAAGCATTGGTGTGGGGAAAAAAACAGGGGTGATCAGTGGTGATATGATCAATTGATGGGAACATCAGCTTACGCGAACGCAAATCAGTCAGGCTTTAAACTCTTTATATTCAGTAGCTGTGATGTGAGCATGAAAGCCAAACCGTAAGCTTCTGTTTGGTCAGAAAATTGCTAGATTTGTTGCCAGTGTTTTTATCGTTTTAAATAATAATAATAACCATTAACAGATCTAATAACATCAAAAATCAACAGATCTAAAATCAAACAACAAAAATGCAAAATTGGCAACACTGTCTGCATGTTTTGTTTTACTAACGTTCCTTTTCCTACACAATATGTTCTTATGACCTTGTCTGATTTAACAGGAAGAAGTGAAGATAAAAATCAAGGACCTGAATGAACACATTGTGTGTTACCTGTGTGCAGGATATTTCATCGATGCCACAACTATTACTGAGTGTCTTCACACATGTAAGTTCTGTGCACCCTTCCCCATTGGGGGAGGGCAACGTCTGAACCTCGAAATGTAACAGGTTAGACAGAAATAGAAATATCAGAAAAAGGATAAGTTTGGAATGTCTTCCACATGTTCCATAAGTATTTTAGAACTTGGCTTGAGGACAAGTTACATTCGGATCGCTCTAGATGTCCTGTAGTAACAGTAACCCCTGTTACTACAGGACTGCATGCTGGTATTGTCGGCTATTGACAAAATCACCTTGTCTTATTTCCCAAGTTTCCAACTCGAATTTTCTTGCTCTAACATCCCCATTTCGATTCAGCAATAACTGCTAATTAATTAATCAGTTGAATCAGATGTGTTTGGAAGCAGGGGAAACACTAAAATGTGCAGGCTGGCGGTATTCCAGATTGATGGACGACAACCTGTGTCTTGTTAATCATACAGGTCATCACACATGTTCTCTGTGGGGAAAAGGTTGGCTGAAGCAGGCAAGATCCTGCTGGTCATCTGTCTTGCTAGCCAGACTCACTGCTTGTTGTATTTGTGGCATGTCTTGCACTTTTAGCTGTTCAATCAAATCAGGGAATGAGATGAGGACACACACAAGAGAACACACAACATAAGAATTCATCGCTAACATCTACCCCACTATGGACAGATTACCTCTTTCTGGATCACTGAATTGAGAACATGCAGTGAGAGGAAATATACTAGATATTTGGAGACTTTTTTTGGGATTTAATATACATCATGTGCATATATCTACTTCAGTTGTACATAGGTTAATGTCATCTGACATTTTTATATTTTAAAATACATTTAAGTGCATATTAAAGTGTTTATAGGCAATAGAAAAAGTTTTTGGCTATCGTTCTAAAAGTTTTTTATGCCATTGTTTGAAAACAGTAATGCAACAATTAGCAATCATGGTGAATGAAGGAAAGGCATAGCAAAACCTTAAACATCTCTGTTAATCCAAGGAGTTGAATAATTTAAATCTTTACATGTGCTCTCATAATAAGAATGAGAAATTAATCATAAGAAACTTAAGCGAGAAGGCAGTAGAACATTAAGCAATAAACGGCACCACATTCCTCAACTTTCCTATACAACTCGCACCAAAGTCCTCTGTATTTCTATGGGGCACAGAGATGTTAATCTAAAACATTAAAACGAAACAGAAATGCTTTGGTTTAAGGTACTCTTGTCTCTGGGGGCACAGTGGCTTAGTGGTTAGCATAATTGCATCACACCTCGAATGTGAGTGATTCCCACCTTTACTCTGTGTGAGCATGTGGGGGTTTTTCTCAGGTACTCCGGTTTTCACCCACATACATTATAGTTCATACTGAGTTCACACTATAGTTCATACATGTGTGTAAAATTATGCCCTGCAGTGGTTTGGTGCCCTGTCAAGGGTGTCCTCTGCCTTGTGCCCTGAGTGCTCGGGGCATGGTGCTTGCCATGTGTTGAGGAAGAATGGTGTGTATGAACCCTAGATCACTATACTCACATTGAAGCATGTAGTTGGTGCAACATGATTTGACATGATTTGTGGTTTTAACAGTTCTGGGTTACACCTCAAAGAAAACATGAATGCTGTGATGTACCTGAACATTCATTCATTCATTCATTTTCTACCACTTATCCGAACTACCTCGGGTCACAGGGAGCCTGTGCCTATCTCAGGCGTCAAGGCAGGATACACCCTGGACGGAGTGTAGTGTGCACACACACACTCTGATTCACTCACGCAATCACACACTAGGGACAATTTTCCAGAGATGCCAATCAACCTACCATGCATGTCTTTGGAACGGGGGAGGAAACCGGAGTACCCGGAGGAAAGTTTCCCCGTGCCTCGGGGGTTTCCTCTGGGTACTCCGGTTTCCTCCCCCGAGAACATGCAAACTCCACACACACAAGGTGGAGGCGGGAATCGAACCCCGACCCTGGAGGTGTGAGGCGAACATGCTAACCACTAAGCCACCGTGCCCCCGTACCTGAACATATTAGTGGAGAATTTACTTAATACAAGAAAGCAGAACGTCTTTTGTCCTGAAGACTCTCCTGAGGTTTTGTCTTGATTAATGTTGATTAATGCAGGTTTAATCAGTTTGTAACTTTTGGGTGTGTACACTATAAAACACTCCATGTGAGCACAGTAATATAAACCTGTGATTTTAAATTTCAACATTTCAGTAAGAGTTGTCGTTCATAGAAATATGATCGCCATCATCTGACAATCAGATTCAAGACTTAAACTTATTTATAATATAAATGACGCCTTATTGTTCTGCTAATTGTGTGTTTTCTTCTTCTTGTCTTTCCACTCTAGTTTGCAAGAGTTGTATTGTAAAATACCTCCAGACCAGCAAATATTGTCCAATGTGTAACATCAAAATTCATGAAACACAGCCTTTGCTAAATCTTAAATTGGACAGAGTAATGCAAGACATAGTATACAAACTTGTTCCAGGTCTGCAGGAGAGTAAGTACACCTGCTGCGCATTAGAACAATAACATCTATACAGTGTTGTGTTACTGAATGTCTAATCGTTTTTAATTATTATACTCTGTTTGTTTTTCAGGTGAAGACAAGAGAATCAGGGAATTTTATCAATCAAGAGGTCTTGAGCGCATCATACAGCCATTAGGGGACGGTAAGCAAGAACGTATTAAAGCTTAATGTAGAAACAAAACAGCTTTTTCTGAATTGAATGATGCAATATGGTAGACAGACTGACAGTTGGGCATTTTATTTACTGCTTGATGGTTATTTTATTTTTTCTTTGCCGTTAGCTGAAGTATGCCCTGTCTCTGAACCAGGCTTTCACTGTTGGGAACAACGATTTACCGATTTACAAACAGCACATCATTCTTTCATGTGTTATCTATTTTTATAAATAATTTTATGGACCGATGATGATTATTATTATTATTATTATTATTATTACACTATTAATCAAATGGATGTAAATACTTGAATTGGATGAATGTAATTTGTGGGAATGAATGAATGAATGAATAAACAAACAAACAAACAAATAAATAAATAAATAGTGCTTTGTTGCAAAAGAAGTACACGTCTGTTTGAGAGCTTGTTAGCAGAGGCTGTTTTCTGTTTTTGGTATTGCAGCAAAAGTCTCCCAGAGGTGCATTGGATAAGATTAGATTTATTTATTTATTTAGGTAGCTTGTGTGGTGTCTGTAGAATGACAGACAGAAGGCACATCCAAACTAGGTGTTTGGGAAGTCAGTTTTCTTCACAGCTTGTTTCAGGGACTTAATAAACCTTAGCTAAAGCCATGGATTAACATGCTGTTTTTTTTTCACATTTAATTAACGTGTTCTACAAGTAGCAAAAGATTTCACAATTCAAAGGACGCACCGTTTTAATGATCACCTCTTAAATTCTAGATGGAGAAAAACCAGCAGCCATATAAAACTTTTCAGGTAATAATCTTTCAGTGTGGACTAATTTAAGCTGTGTTTGTGTCTCACAGACTCGTTGCCAGATAATACAGGATTACCGTACACCAGCTTCGATCACTCTAAAGCCCATTTTTACAGATATGATGAACAAGTCTCACTATGTCTGGAGAGACAAAGGTAAGCCACAGTTTTGGTCTTAAATGGACATAAAAATACATAAAGAGAATGAAGTGTATGTAATTTCACTTCGAGCATTCTGGGACACAAGTTATTTGTAGAAAACAAGTCACTTTTTGAAGCAGTAATTCTACTGTTCTATGATTGGGCTTTTCGAGCGTGGATGGACACAAACAACTGGGCTCCATGGAGGCACAAGTGTATCAGCAAAAAGACGCATTCCCTCTATCATAATATGACCAGGAGTCAGGAAAATTGCCCCGGTCACCTTTATTAATTGCTTAATAAATTTACTATTTACAAGAGCTTTACTATATGTTTTATCTAGAATTACTGATAAATATCCAGGGCTAAGGATGGCTGATGAATTGGTAATTGTGTGTACCAACTGAAATGAGAATTCAGTAATCTACTGAATGTCAACACGGCTGTAATTTTGCTTGCAGATATTCAGTATAACCTCATGATTGCATGTGAAATATGCTTTTATTTTAGTTCAATATGCAAGAAGTTAATATTTAGTAAGTGAAAGTTTGGACACTTTCGAAACGTTTGGTTTATTTTTGCTACATTAAATCCTGAAGAAGCCAGACTCATTTTAAATGTACTTCCAGTGAAATTGTTGCCCCTTCTTTCTTTTCACCTTCAGATGATGAGCTTTCTTATTTTAAGCTAAAAGTTCTATTTATGAAAATCTATTTTGCCATGTCACCTAATGTTAACGCTGTTGGGAATCATAGACCACAGTAAAACATTCAGTTAGAAATATAGAAGGAACGGCGCATGACCAATCAAATTGTACCGAATTGGACCGAACTGTAATATAATTAATGAATTTTTTACAGCACTGACCATCAGAATCAAAAATGTCTGAAGAGACACCTCTTCTGTTAACACTTAACTAAACACTAACCTCTCCTCACTCTACCAAAAAAATGTATAATTTTTACACTTTTAATCTGTTTACTTTGCTCCTTTAGCACTCAGTTAAAAATGTGTACTGCAAAATGAAACATTAACTTCCTTGTACAGTGGCAGTTAGAAGCATCACAAAGAGCCGAAATAAAGATTCTGGGCACAATATCACATAAATATTTCATTTCACAGTGACTTTAGTAAGAAAATAATACTGTTTACTTGTTGATGAACATGGGCACATATTAGAAGT
This sequence comes from Tachysurus vachellii, assembly GCF_030014155.1. Classification (NCBI taxonomy): domain Eukaryota; kingdom Metazoa; phylum Chordata; class Actinopteri; order Siluriformes; family Bagridae; genus Tachysurus; species Tachysurus vachellii. The sequence continues at coordinate 10,346,746 of NC_083472.1, forward strand.
GTCATGTTCACAGTTCACACACCACGTCTGGTGTAAAATGGCATTAAATTAAGCATTTAATTCTTCTAGTAAAGCAATCCTGTGTATTTCTCCATCGCAAAGCCTTGTGTTATTCAAACTACAGACTTTGTCGGCTGAATTAGGAGGCAAAATAGATTAGTAATAGATTAGGTTCTTTTATTAGTCATCACTACTGTAACAGTAGTGATGACTAATAAAAGAACCTAATCTATTACTAATAGATTAAATAATTACAAATAGGTTAAATAATTTTCTATATGATGTATTTAGACATGATTGAACACGCATGGCGCAGGAGCTGTACTAATTTGTTCCAGAAAAATCTGATGTTTTTTGAATTAACTATGTTAATTCAACACTAAATGGCATCAATAAATGGTTCTTTCTTTCTTTCTTTCTTTCTTTCTTTCTTTCTTTCTTTCTTTCTTTTTCTTTTCTTTTTTTCTGTCTTTGTCTTTCTGTGTCTGTCTGTTTGTCTTTGTGGATTAGTTCCCCTAACAACTCAAAAAAGAAAGACACCCTCAAAAAAAGAAAAAGGTGCACAAAGTTGTTTGTCTAAATACCTCTATATACTTTTTTATAGCTTAGTTGATATAACCATAACTATAAATTAGTCTCATTACAATCGTGGCAATAAAAAGTATTAAAATGAAAACTCAGCATGATTCTGAACTCCAGACACACAAGATTTCACTCTTTTGAAACAATATAATGGCTTCTCCACTTCTCCACTGGATATTTGTTTATTATGATGCTTATCAGAGTACCTCTGAGACTTTTGAGATGCATTTGATCTTTTGTAATTTGTTCTTTCTCTTTGCAGCTCATCATTATCTGGAAAAGACAAAAATAAGTTAACTTTACAGGTAAGGTATGAAGAACTGTCATGGGGCAGCGTGTTATGCAGTTGTGTTGAATGTAAATGTGTATATTCTGTACATATGTACATTCTGTAAAACTCTGGGTCTGTATTTACAAAACAGGAAATTACATCATTCTTAGCTGTTTCCTCCTTAAAGCCTATCCTTCACCCTGCTGAAAAACATTTTACCTGCAAAAGAGAAAGGCCAGAACTGCTTTTGTGGTTAAAGATGATGGAGCAGTATCAGACTGTAGAAAATTCACAACACTTTTAAGTGTCACTGGTTTTCTGAGTGAAATCAATGAAAGTAATACAAAAACTTTGCTCACATGGCCAGGTAGTGTAGGTTTTGATCTATGATGGTTCTGCATGACTTTTTTTTTTTTTAGTATGTAAGGATACCGTTTCCCTCAGCCAGCTATTTCGGATTGTTCCTGATTCAGTTTTTGTGACATTGGAGATGCCTGAATTGAGGCTGGTTGTCAGCTTCAAACCTGTTTGTAATGTGAAAATGGTTTGTCAGTTGTTTTGGGCTACAACAAGCCGTTTTAAAAGCTGGACTAACATGTCTGCGTCTGCTACATGTGAGATTACATGCACTGTGCTGGTAACACTGAAGTGTGCTCTCTGCTCTTCACAGCAGAAGTTTGTTCGCTGCTCAGTCCGAGCCGAGGTCAGACACCTGAGGAAAGTTTTGTGCCATCGACTCAACGTAGAGAGACATCAGGTCTGTCTCTTACTGTAATTAATTCTCCTTTTAAAACTTTACTGTCTTCGGTGAAACTTACTCAGTTCTTTGCTGGCAATTATTTTCTTAAAATTGGGCAGCTTGACTAAGGCCCTTATTTATTGACATCATTTTGGTTCCCCTTTTAATTTCCCACATTTCTTAGCAGTGATGCTAATCAGATATATATCAAACAGCACATGTTTGATTTAATGCAGGCCATTACTGAACAACAATTTAGCACTTAATATATAACTGTCCTGTAGACGTTTTCATGAGACAAAGGACGTATTTATGCATACTTAAAAATAGTTTTGGGGAAAAAAATGTAAATACACGATATTTATAAAAATAACCAGAAAACTTAGACAGATACTAGTCTAACGGTACACTTCTGTAGCAAACCACAGACCGCTAATTCTAAATCAAGAATAATTTTATTATAGTTTTGTCTTTTTACCTTTTATGAACATGATACTATGGAAATATGATGCCCGTTTTTCAAATCTTTACAATAATATTTTGCCTATTTGTTAGAAACTTCAAATCCCATAACACTTTTTTTAATTGCTATAAGATTCAGGTTTACATTAGCTTGATAAAAACCTAAAGAATACTAACAGGTTTATAAATAATCAATTAAAATGATTAAATGAGCTAATAATAGCTATGAGAACTCTAATTCTTATATCTTTAATTATTCTGTTCTACTTTTGTACCATACCTTTACAAACTTTGAGGTCTAAGTAGTTTGAAAATGTAACACACACTGTCCTGCTCTGAGCTGTAAGTAGACTAAGTCCTTGTTTTTGTGAGCAGTAATTGTGTGCATACTTGGACTGTATCCCTTTTTTCACTGCTCTGTTTTGTGCTCTTATTGTGATAGGTCCAGATGCTTTTTAATAATGAATGTCTACCAGATCACATGACCATGAAGCGTCTCTGGCTGTCTCATTGGTTTGGAAAGGTACTCTTGCGGTTGCTATGTTTCTATATGCTATATGTATGTGCATTATATGGGATGTGGTAGCCTAGTGGTTACGGTGTTGGGCTACCAATCGGAAGGTTGTGAGTTCGATTCCTACGTCCACCAAGCTGCCACTGCTGGGCCCCTGAGCAAGGCCCTTAACCCTCAATTGCTCAGTTGTATAGAAATGAGATGGGGGGGGGGAGTAAAATGTAAGTCGCTCTGGATAAGGGCGTCTGCTAAATGCTGTAAATGTAAATATATATTTAGAAAACAGTGTGATTGGTTAAATTGTACAATTTAATTTAGTTTTGGGGTAAATAACATCACATTTATTTTTAAGGAAGTGAAAAATGTAGTTTCAGATGGATTAAAGGTTTGTTAGTTTCCTTTGTGCTCATTATTCTTATACTTTTTTTTTTTTTTCTCCCTCCTCCTACCCTTTAGGCTCAACCCCTGGTTCTGCACTATGCCATCAAGGACAAGAGAGCAAGATAGGATAGAAAAATAGTATCTACTGTTGTACATATTTTGTATTTCACATATTCTATTTTAATAGTTTTTTCTCTGCATATATACTTATTTTTGTTTTGTATTTTTGAAAAAAAAAAATAAATGTAAGTGTTAAAAAAAAATCTTGCTGTCTGAAGTCGTCACAGGGACAGAACAAGATTTTACACATCAGGACTTTGGAAATGGTGGAGTAGCAGTGAGGATAATCAGCTGACACTCAGGATGGATCAAACAGCACATTGATTTGATTTCCTCAGTTTAGCAGGAAGTGGTAAACACCATGCTTTTCCTGTAGATGGTTGGTTACAGTAATTGATGGATAAAAAAATGGTACAAAATGGTAGACAAATTTGTACAGAAGAAAAAGTAGCACAATTAACCAGAATATCTCTCACAGAGCAAATGTGGATTTCTTAGTCATTTTAAATATCATTCACATTGATATTACCATAATGCAGACAATTAATGAATAGCAATTCAGCATATCAGAATTACGTTTTTCTCCCTTAATATGTAACTGTACTGTACTGTAGATGTCTAGTGTTCTGCAGATGTCTTCATGAGAGCAGAGAAAAGGGGACATGCTGTAATAATGTGTGCATAGTAATGCACACTTAAGATTTGTTTACAAATTAACACAAAGGTTTGAAATGCACATGTCCTAAAGCAGAGCTAACCAGAGAACTTAAAACGCATATGTACTTTAATTGTACAGTATTTATGTAAAACACAGAAGGAATTGATTCCCGAATTTTGATTCAACTAATCACTGCTACGTGTAACAAGGCTTTTTTTTTTTTCGTTGTTGTTTTAACGATCCGTTGATTTGTTTGCATGGAACATTTCTTAGGTCTAGGCAAAATTGTAGCAGGTTTTGAGCGAACATAAGGCTCTGCATTTCTGAAAATGAACACAAGGGGGCGTCATTGGCACGTGGTACAGAAACGCGGCCCCGCAAAATCACACGTTTTCGTTACATAAAAGGTTAATTATAGTCTAAGACTTTGATTTGTAACGACACATTAGACCGACCTTTTTTCTAGCATTTAACAAAATTATGTAAGATATTGTAGAATGTTTTTCTATGACTTTAAAATGTGTTCTACTATAAATATAATCCTATAAAGAGATAATCTGCGGCTGATTAATAAATAAATAATGATGGCTGTCATTGCTTACGCATGCAATGACATTTCTAACTGCTGACTTCTTTTAGTCGCCAAAAGGACTGTGCCTTAGTGTTGTAATACAGTCTGATAAATCTGATAAATTTGTTTATTTATTTATTTGTTTGTTTGTTCAAATCTGGTAGTTTTCATGGCACTCTAAAATTAAATTCAATTAATTGTGAGTCCTGATGCCAAATTTACAATGCATTTTTTTATATCGATTGAGCAGCGATTTTTTTATTTGAATCGACAATTATAGAGATGAATTTCTGCTTCTTTGTTCTAATTTATTTTGCTTTGTAACAGTAATAATAATAATAATAATAATAATAATAATAATAAATCTGCTGCAAATGGGTTCAGTACTAATGCTGATATGCCCCATTTATTTCCAAAACAACTCTATATAGCCTATTATTTGCACTTGATATAATAACGATTTTTGTGTTTCGGGTGGCTAATAAAAACAGTCCTCGGGAGTATTTCACTGAATTGAAGTCTGTATACACACACAGCAACAGAGCTAAGTGCAGGGATTGACTGTGCCCCTGAATTTGCGTTAGTCAAAGCCAATAGTTCTAAGCAATGTTATTATTAATTTAGGAACTCCGTTAAATGACTCTATAATGTAAGCAGCGTTATTGAAAACTATTGCAAGACAAGATCCAGAGCTGTTGGGTATTAATTTCTCCGCAGTGGGTCCCTGCAGTAGTCTTCTCCCGTCCCAGCCACGCACTCACAAACATCTACTTGACTTTTCAACCCCAGCTATTCTAAGCCATTGCGCCAATTGTGCGCTGCAACTTTCTGTCTTCGTCCTAAGCGAAGCGTCTTTGCCTTGATCTGCTCACAACTGGTCCAAATGAGGCGAAAGATATTGAGCAGAAGGCCATTCGGCTTGTGCGGATACGGGGAGAGAGTGAGAAAGAGAAAGAAAGACAGAGAGGCAACAGTCCTCCCATTTCTTTAGACTTCCCATTGAGATTTATTCATTAGGAGCCTCATGTTAATCCATTGCTATTCATGGGCGTTTTCAACACACGCATTTTAAAGGGGCCCCAGATGCGCGACTCAGACTGTTTATATGCGGCAAAGGCGGGTTAACCTAATCAATCATGCTGACTAGTTTGGGTTGGGGAAAATTCGTAAACCATATGTCAGGAAGGGGAAAGCAAGCTTTTTGTTGCCAGGCCTCGAGCTCAAAAAGTCCTCGTGACAATTGTTTTCTTTTCTTCCCCTTCCCTTTCTTTGCTTTGCTTTTCTTTTCTAGAGAGCATACGAGTGTGTTGATGGGGGGCTTGTTCAATTGTCCCTAATTGAACTCCAGCCACTTAACCACTTAACCACACACAGAATGTGTAACCAAGAGAAGATGATCTGTTAAAATATAGCGACTGTTTGGTTTAAAATTCCTGTGGTCTGTTAATGTTAATCCTAAATTATCTACGACGTGAACATTATCCTAAAATAAAAATACACAAAATCAGGATTGGCTCCGAGGCTCATGACTTAAAACTTCAAGAAACTTATCTGAAATATCATATAACCTTTATTTACATAAATGGTGATTAAATATAATGTTACAATAACTTTATCGCATAAATGCATCATATGTTGATTTATACACACAACCTTACCCCCTGTTATTTGGATAATTTGGCTATTATTTGTATTCAAAGTTTTGACCAGAGTGGCTTTTCATCCAGGCTTAAGGACCAGAATTACAAATATATCACTAATATGGAAGAAACTGTTTCAGCAATTGTAACTGGGAATATTTTCAGTGAAATAGCAAATACTAATCCTATGGCCCAACTGACATCTTTCTTGACATTGTATAAATATAAATATGACTATATACTTGAGAAATTCGTTGGAAAAAAAAAAGAAAATCACATTTGGCAGATGAGTATCATTAGCAGCTATAACAGTAGTGTAGTTGGTGTGATACTACTGACGAACTGCGTAACGAAACAATTGCACGAGTTTCCCCATATTTATGTGGCATAAAATAAACCTTTAAAAGTACATACACATGTTGAGTTCGTGATCTGGTACCACAATCACTAATCAATTCTCATATCCTACTGAATGAAAATGTACTCCTTTTCAGCTCATCTTCAGTCATGGAAGCTTTTACAATCCTTGCAATAAATTAAAACATGAGAGACAGAAAAAAAGCGGGCTGGAAAAAAACATCCTTTCACTTTTTAGTTCTTCCGCATTGTTCAACATTCGTGCAAAAGTTGTGTGGATAAAAACGGCTGTTCGTCTGCTGCACATAGCAGGGAGGACATTTCATATTCATCAGCACAGAAAATAGACGCCCGGTACAGAAAATGACTGGGCCAGGTCTCAATCGTCCACCTCAATCTCTTCGTCCTCTTCGGAGAACTCGTCTGTGGTTTGGCCCCGGGATGAAGGCGGCGACTGAGGGAAGACTCTGAGGCCGTGCGCTCTCGGCGACGCGCTCGGTGATATCGGAGCCGACCCGCCGTGCGCATCGTCGATGTCCTCCATAGATACAAGTTTCTGCAGCGTTTGCGGGGGAATCTTCTTCAGCGACTCGACATCTGCCTTCATCTCCTCCAGATCTCTCTTGAGCTTAGCTCGTCGGTTCTGAAACCAGGTGATGACCTGTGCGTTGGTGAGGCCGAGTTGCTGAGCGATCTGATCACGGTCAGCCGGCGAGAGGTACTTCTGGTACAGGAAGCGCTTCTCTAACTCGTAGATCTGATGGTTGGTGAAGGCCGTGCGCGACTTCCGCCGCTTTTTCGACACCTGCCTCTGGCCGAAAGCGTTCATGTGTTCGCGACCTGCCAATTAATCATGGAAAAAAATATATAGGTTAAAAAGACAGAAAGTAAAACAAGTTTAATTTCTGTGCTGATACAGGCGGCCGTGATTTTCGTGCGCATGTGCGTGTTAGGCCGCAGTTCTTCAGTCCAGCTGCAAAACATCTGCTCTTTGACAAAAATAGGAGTGTGTCCAAAACAACCCTGCAATTAATTGCGAAGCATTTTCCAAAGTATTTCACAAGTCAATCAAAAATTAAGCAACAGTTTCTAACAAACCCCACTGATCACCAAACATGCTCCTGATCACCTCCTGACATCTCTGTATCAAGGACAGTGTGCAGTTTAAGCAGTAAGGATCCCGAGCAGAATTAGTTCACGCACTGATCATCTTAAAATCGGATTTATTATGCTTAAACCATAGTCTAATAAATTAGATACATATATGTTATTAAATATTACATTAAAAAATACATTTAAAATAAAGTTATGACCAAAGTTAAACGTAGGAAAGTAGTTCTTCTTTTTTTTTATTTTATATAAAGAATACTGTTATTATTCACAGCAGGATTATTGATCAATAATAATGACAACGCATACACAATGGTACTATGAGCCTAGATGTCATGGAAGTTAGCATATTTTTATTTTGCAGCATTTAACCAAATGTCACATTCGCGACAGAGTGTCCACAGAGAGAGAGCGCGACTTTTTAAGCGTTTAATAATGTTCTCGGTCATGTTTCTGACACTCGAACAAAGTGTTGATTACCTTCTGCCGCTTGTATAACGCTGACTTCAAGCCCTTTAAAAGTTTTGCTTGCTAGCTCCTCCAGGGCGCATAAGGGTGAGGACGGAGTGCTGAGGCCGTTCCGAACAGCGTTCGCTCCCGTTACCTTCTCAAGCACGCGCGGCGGACACAGATTCGTCACCGACTTCTTCACGGACGGCTTGTTTAAGATGTCCTCAATACTAAACGGAGTTAGAGGCTTGTTGGAGTTAGCGGGGGGCGGCAGCTGATCTAAAGGACCCCGTCTCCTCTCCTCGCTGCCCGATTGCAACACCGAGCCAGTCTTCATGTCTTTACTGGAGGTCATTGCAGTCCTATAAGAAAGTGTTCAGAAAAAGTTTTCTATTTTGAGCAACAGCCACGATCGCTTCTTTCTGCATAAACCCTGCTTTCTCCCAGGTCCGTGTCGTTGTCTTTTAAACGCAACCGCTGACAATCTTCGGTCTGAGGTGTTGGTCCGAAAACACCATTGCTTCAGGAGGAGTGCGCTGCGCACTCACAGGCACCCGAGTCCCAGTCCGCTTGTAGCAATCCCACTTTTTTCGAAGAGCCCCATGAATTTGTTTGGGAAGTGAAAATGACACTGGCCACAGGGGCCGAGTCGCTACACACAAAAATAAGCTGAAGCGCAGAAAACAGGAGAGATCAAGCGACCGCTAACGAGTTGTTGTTGATTGGGCGAAGTTCAATTAGAGAAACTCTACGCAACTTGCTGACCCTCTGCTCCGTCTTAAAGGGCCAGACCCTAATAATTAATTGGACGCAAGAATAGGAGGAGTTTCCCCCCGCGGTGATGGCGAAGTTTTAAGAGAAGGGAGATAGCGAGAGATGTTTATACATCTGACACCCCACTCCTACTTAGGACGGACCACGTGCTCCACGCGCCTCCATCTCTGAAAAAGGAGAGTGTGCTCATTACAAGAATACCACCAGCGTTCCCTAGACTCAATTAGTAAAGACGATGTGTGCGTTCTTGCCAAGAAGTTCTGCAAAGTAGAGTGATTTCATTATTGCCGAGGTTAATTATTTAAATATCAGGTGCGAAGATGGAAACCTAATACCCAATTACCATTATATGACCGGAGAGTATAATAATAATAATAATAATAATAATAATAATAATAATAATAATAATAATAATAATAATAATAATAATAATAATAATCATCATCATCATAATAACAACAACAACAACAACAATAATAATAATAATAATAATAATAATAATAATAATAATAATAATAACACGGTACTTAGCATTTCAAACAACAAAGATGATGATAATAATAGCCAAGCCAGAAATAGGCTGATAATAAACTTTTAAATTCGATACCCATAGTACAAATGTGTGCCAAACATCGCGTTTCTTTATTCAAATGTAATGTAAATGTAATGAAATTTAATTTCAACACCAGTTTTCAACAACAACAAAAAAAATAATAATTAACAAAACATAAAATGTCAACGGGCTTAGTAAGATGGGTAAACACTGCCTAGTGAGAAGTTGCGCGTATTAAGCTTGTGTATAATGATCTCAGTAAATATTCTTTCTTTCTTTCTTTCTTTCTTTCTTTCTTTCTTTCTTTCTTTCTTTCTTTCTTTTCTTTTCTTTTTTTTCTGTACAAATAGGCAAACAGAGATCGTCTGGAGATGATTATAAGTGGACATTTCACGGAAGGTTTAAGTTACCCTGCAGATGCACCATAATTTTTTTTAAATATCACGCCGGTAATCGTGAGTGCAGAACGGTGCGTTTCTCCTTTTATGAGCAGGTAAGAAGCAGAGCGCTTTTCTTAGTCTTGTGCCTGTATTTACAACTGAAAACGTGAGTATAAGGCTTCAGCTGATACTGCGTTGTCTGCATGGTAACCTATAGACGTCGTGAAGCACAGGTAAGTGTCACACATGTAGTTTAATAACTGTGCGATGCTAGAACGTCCGTAAATAATTTGATGTGTTTTTTGTGTGTCTGTATTTGTATATTCTGATGATGATGATGATGATGATGATTAACAACAACAACAGCAACAAGAACAACAACGACAATAATAATAACCGCCCAGTGTATACATGTTATATATCTATTCCTTTATTATTATTATTATTATTATTATTATTATTATTATTATTATTATTGTTGTTGTTGTTGTTGTTGTTGTTGTTGTTGTTGTTGTTGTTGCTGCTGGTGGTGGTGATGTTAAATATTTATATTTTGCAATGTATTTATTTATTCTTGTTATTAGCCTATTTAGTGTGTAAACGTTTTTTATTTGGCAAATAATAAAAGCACACAACTTGACATGGATTCGGTTTCTATCGTTTTTTTGAATAGGCTTATATTAATTCTAAAATAACTTATATACACAGTACTTTATGAAAAAAATATATCTATGTATAGAGCGAGGACGAACTTAGTGTTTGCAGCCTTTTGAGCTGATCTAAGAAAAATATGTAATTTCGTCAGACATGACAGAGGCAAAGGGATGTCGATATCCGAAAAAAAAAAATCCTGCATTCGGCGTTTAATAATCGTTCATAGTGATAGCTGTTTGCCTTACACGAGCCGCCGGCGATGCAATGACGAGTTTGCCGACACATCGCATTGTCCATGCCAGGAGCACCATATGGTGACATGAGGAGAGGGACCAAAGCAAGCCAAAAGCTCAGCAAACAGCACGACATTCTATTAGAGTACATCCACAGCAGTCCACGTGGGTGACACCAAACTGAGATGAATAACATATTTTATAGCAAATGAGAAACAAGGGGGGGGGGGGGGAGTGAGAGAGAGAGAGAGAGAGAGAGAGAGAGAGACCGTTTAATGCCTAGTATTGTTATTACTATATATCATTTAGAGCTGTTTTATGGTTGAATATTAAACAGCATTTGTACTTATTCAGAGAAATTCAGTGAATAAATCTTTTTAAAAAACAGTGAATTAACCTTGGAGAAAATATCTTAACGATAGTCCGATATTTTTCATTATATATTAACAAAAACAATTTAAATGCAATAGTACTGAATTTGACGTTATTACTATATTCTATATTTTACATGTTTTATTGTACAATCTTGACATTTTTTGTGATAAACAGGTGATATTCAGCCTTATGTTCTAGTCAGTCTCATCCTCTTATATTTTTCACTAAGTTGAATAATGGCTGTCACTCAAGTGACCATAAAATCCGTTGATAATGAAAATGTGTTGACTAATATTTGTGAGGCAAAGGCAGTTAAAACAGCATCCCAGATTGTAAGCCAGATGCAGCTTCTAAAGCAGGGTGTGTCGAGTGAGACATGGGAATTATATGGTAATGTGAACGGATAGTATTTCTGATCCTATGTATGAAGGTATTGACACGCCGACAATAAAACTCCCCACAGCGCGACCAAAGCGCCGCTCAACGGATTCAACACAGTTGTACATTTCTCTCAAATGCTCTAAGCATGAGCCCTTTTAACTCAGTGGATAAGCCCAATGATTCTACTTTACCAGGCATGTTGGAAATGGTCTTTACAGCCGCAGATCTGCTGCACTGCTAATCTGAAGGGGTTCCTTGAACGTTAATTAGATGCAGGACACCTGACACAATCAATCATCAGGTATAAACGGGGCTTTAGGTGATTGTGCTCGGTGTCTCTCCGTTTGCTGTTTTTTTTAAATTATGTAGATAATATACTATCACATTCTTCTATATTAATTATGGTTCATGTAGTAGAATTATACTCTTCTATTTCTATAGAATAGGTTATTCCAGTCCTTATGGCTTGTGTAAGCTTTAGGGCAAATGTAAAAATCACACACACACACACACACACACACACACACACACACACACACACACACACACACACACACACACACACACACATTTTCATGTTAAAACAGAGCCACTAGATTATTTTACTACCCGTGCAGGTATACACGTCATACGTGGACACACGCATTCACCCGGCCAGTGAAGTGACATTTACAGTGACGTTACAAGTGTGTTATAAAGGGCTAGTCGTTCTAGAGCCTCCGGGTATTTCAATCATGGTAGTAAACGTATATAAGACATCAGGGGCTAAAGGGGGTTAAAATGATAGCAGTGAGATAAAAGACATCGAAATGACGTTTTATTAATTTCTGTATAATAGCAGACCTCGTCTGCTTTCTAGATGTAGTTCGCAGTCACGTATATTCAATAATATCAGTAATCAGAAAATCAATTTTCTGACTATTCGTTTTAGTAAACAAAAGTATGTGTAGAAAATTAATAACCTTTGTCAAATCAGACAATGTGTTTAATAATGGAACAAGAACAAAATAATAATAATAATAATAATAATAATAATGCTGTTGTATTATTATCAGAATCAGAGAAGTAATACATGCATATGTAAGCATAAATTAAAAGGAGGTTAAAAAGATAAAAATATAAATAATTAAAAAATTCATATTATTATTATATTATATATTATAATATTATTAATAATATTTGTACATTCATATAACCATATAAACAATTGTATATACTGTACATATAAATAACCATATAAAGGTCTTCTTCATCTTCTTCTTCTTCTTCTTCTTCTTCTTCTTTTGCTTCTTCTTTTTCTTAATAATAATAATAATAATAATAATAATAATAATAATAATAATAATAATAATAATAATAATAATAATAATAATGTTGTTGTTTTTGTTGTATGGTCCTTCACAATTCAGGAATAATTCAACATCTGTAGCGTTAAACTTTAAATATACCTTTTTCATTTTAGGAATCAGGGTTATTATGAATATCAATAGACCACCATGTCCAATAATAATAATAAAAAACGTTTTTATTGGTATGTCATATTGGTTAACCCTTTAAATCGACATTGACAGACACCAGTCATTTAACCGGCATAAAAATGTGCAATCCATTATATATATATTCAGACTGATGTCATTTGGTTGTGTAGGCGCGTGCGAATTTTTCATTGGTTGACGTCACGCGCAGTAAGTGGCTTAATTAGCGGCGGTTGTGTGAGAGACGGTGGTGTAATAGCTGAACACGTCTTCTGCTCCTCGTTGAAACAGCAATTAAAAATATTGCCGTCGCCCGCTGTTTTTACATCCCTCGCCGCTTTTGAAGGCGGTATTTAGTAACCTGTTGATGTTTTCTCTTTCAGAGGATGACAAATGCTTAGACTCCCGACCGGGTGCCCTCCTCCCTCCTCCTCAAGGTGCAGACAAACGGTCGCGCGCCCCTCATCCCCCGCCGGATCAGAGAGCCCGGACCCCCGATTTAAACTCTCTACGGATATCATAAAAAAGCTGTGCAAACCCCAGGAGCTTTTTAAACTCAGACTGTGCTCCCAGAGAGGGCACAGGAAGAAATAGATAAAGCAGCACTGATAAACAGTCATTAGCCTGACCTACATTTCTGTTGGAATTTTGTAGATGGCAGGGGCGCGAGCGCAAATAAATAAATAAATAAATAAATAAATAAATAAATAAATAAATAAAAAATTAGCGAGTAATAATTCATTTGTTATTCACAAATTTCAGACAAAACATGTTTACATACATACATACATACATACATACATACATACATACATACATACATACATACATACATAAAAAGTTATTAAAAATAATATCTAAAAAAAGTGCTAAGCTAAAACTTTTATTTTCTTAACACATCAGCTGATTCTGTGCTTCTGTGTCTTGCAGAATCCTCATGTTGTACTCACCTGAGGGGCTGCAACATCACACTGATTACAGAATCTGTGCATAGAGGTGGAGCCTGAACTAATGCGTCACCAAATGATAACGTTGACAACTGACATATGTCTGGTACACTTTTATTTTATTTTATTGCAATTTACCTATTAATATATAATGTCTTAATGCATCGACACTGATTATGTATATTTCACTATATAACTATTTGTTATCTATAAGCAGTATTATTGTTGATGTAGTTATTCTCTAATAAAATGTATACATTATTATTATATTATTATTATTATTATTATTATTATTATTATTATTATTATTATTATTATTATTATTATTATTATTATTATTATTGTTGTTGTTGTTGTTGTTGTTGTTGTTGTTGTTGTTAAGCCTGGAAAGATAATTAACCTTTAAATACTGGGGAACTCACACACACACACACACGCACACGCAAACAAATACAAACACACACGTGATGGATGCTGACCTAAGTGATGTGAGGTAAGGTGGGGAGGAAAAGCGAAACGAATTGATCAAAGCGGTACTGATGATGATGATGATGATGATGATGATGATGATGATGATGATGATGATGTTTTAACTGATGATTCCACCGCACTGTCTTAGGAAAAATAAAGTGATTGCTTAGAGTGGCCGTGAATTTAGCTTTTTTTATTATTTATTTTTGCGCCTTCAGAGTAAAAAAGATTTTATTATTATTATTATTATTATTATTATTATTATTATTATTGATAACTATACAATTTCTTGAAACAAAGCAACATTACAAAATAACAGCAAATTTCATATGTATGTTTAAAACTTACAGACGATTCTCATTAAACATGGTTCTATAAATCAACATGATGTTTTTTCGTGTTTTTGTATTATTTTTATTTTTTTATAATTGATATCTCAGGGTAAATGATCCTCAACTAGTATTCTTTTGTTCAGTGCATTTCTATTTTTTTTTAATCACAAACTCTACAATAGACAGCAGTCTCGTTAATAATTGCTAAAAAAAAATAGGAATTATTATTATTATTATTATTATTATTATTATTATTATTATTGCCTCCTGTACGTTTCTGTGAAAAGCTGTACAATATAGAAGAAAGCAAACGGAGATACAGTAACGCCATTTATGTGACCCTGTAATATATCCTGCGTGAGGAAATAAGTGCTTCTTCACTAATTGTGTGAGTACATGTTGGTACAGCTATATGAGCCACGATGAATGCGATTCCCTGTGAACACGGCCTACGCTTTTAAAGTAGGGGAATTCATTTGGAGCGAACACCAGGCTCATATCGGTGCATTATGAAGATAAATACGGTTTCGCGGATACACTGTTCTGTGGGAACTGCGGCCGAATCAGTCAGGGCGATTTGAGACGCGGCCGCTTGGGCGCCTAATGGGGAGGAGGGAGAGGGGATGAACTCATCCTGTCAGGTTACTCTCTAGAGAAAAGGGGGTGAAAGAACATCGAGGTAATAAGAGATCACAAAAAGAAGTGCAATTAGCACGTACAGTGTTGTATTAGTTTTTATGATTTGTGGATAGATAAACTATACGTCGGGAATTAACATCATTAAAAACAATTAATAGGTGGCAATTTTATTTATTTAATTTTTTATTTTTTTTTTACTTTTTTTGGTAACAAATTAATAAATAACCAGACAGCCATTGACACACAAACACACACTTCTGCCCGGGACGCACTGCATGCGGAACTGATTAAGATCTGCGCGCTCGCGCTCTCTCTCTTCTAGAGCTCCAGTTCTATACGAGAGAGAGAGAGAGAGAGAGAGAGAGAGAGAGAGAGAGAGAGAGAGAGAGAGGAAATAGCTCGTCTGGCCGCTGACAGAACCCCGGCCTCAGCGCAAAGATGAATGGCCCGGAGTATTTAAGTTTAGCACTTTGACAGAACCCACCTGATGTTAAGGATTAATGCAACGAAAATCCATCTGCGCGCAACTCCATCCAGAGTGATGGCCTCTCGCCGAGGAGGTCAAACAGTATTTAGGATAAGTACATATCCAGTATAGAGGTGAACTTTCCCAAGTCGCACAGCTCTCTACTAAATTTACGCACAGGCTACTTCTTTTACAGTTTATTCCGTTGACAGTTTTGTTTATAGAAATACTACCGAATGCAAAATGCATGGTAGAATTTTACATAGTGCAACAACCATTTCCTTCCCGGATTCAGAATAAGAATCGTGCCCCAAATGAGTCTTATAAATAGCCTCTAATTGGAAATGGCAGATAAACTGCACTGTCACAAAGGACGAAAATATAAATTTCTCGAGCATCCCAGACGAACAGGCGCGGCAAGAGGCTTAGCATTACCTCCTTAAGTTTTCCTTAAGCTTGAAACAGAAACTTTTCTCTGCCTGGGAGTAAGACATCATGCATGTAGAGGGAAAATGCCTTGTCCCGGGTGTGATATTATTCACAGCAACAACTAACACATTATAGATTTAGAGCAAAAATGGTCACTCCTTCATTTGGGAAAGCGCCCTTCTTAGGATTAGTGTGTGTGTGTGTGTGTGTGTGTGTGTGTGTGTGTGAGGGGAGAAATCACCTATCAATATATTTATTTGAATGTCCAATATATCATTAATATTATCATAATATGAAGCTACAATTTCTGGAAAATCCAAAACCAAAATTTAAAAAGTTAATCATATTTAATTAATGTAAGTAAAATTTGTTAATGCCTATACAAATCTATTTTTGTGCTAATGCATCTACAATTATTTTTTTTGATCACTGTACAAATTCTTATTGTACTATTTTCTAAGGTTTTCTGGAGCTAACTAGATTAGAAAAAAGCAGACTTATAAATCAAACAGGGAAAAAAGTATCAGGAAAAGGGAGTGAAAATATAGAGGAAGGTCTTAGCCCTGGCTCTGTCATAACTTACAGTGTCCCCATTGCCCATAAATATCAGAAATAGACTCACACTCAGACTGATCCACAAGCAACAGTCCCTGAGTGAGTTCATGTTAGTGCGTGTCTGTGTGTGTGCATGTATGTGTCTCTGGTGGCCAGAAATCTGGCTTCGGCTTGGTCCTCCTTTCAGGTAATGGTATGGTACTGTATGTGCTCATTTGTTTTCACTGTGAAGGTTACTAAAGACTTTTATTTATGCTTTTTCTTTTCTTTTTATGGCAGACTTGTGTCCTCTGGTATGCTCTTTTCAGCCTTTAAGTATTTTGGATTTGTTTTGGTGGAGAAAAGAATAAATAATCTCAGGTGACAGTGCTTAAAGAGGTTCTAAATCCATGTGGTAAATTTGCCAGAAAAAAGGCCTTCAGCTCAAGTCTTTGGTAGTTAAAAGCAAAGATGGAACTAGTGATTTTATTTTCTTTTTGAGGCCAATTTAATTGACATCTAGCAAAATATCAACCATACACAACCATCCTGATTCTAGAAAATAAAAACAGAATATTGGGTAGACAAAATATTGGTCCAAAAAAAGAAAAGTTATATTATAACCTTTCTTTCACTACCTAAATGAACTGAACATGCCAAAATAAAAAATTTTCTTAAAAAATATTTTTGTATTTACAAAAATGACATTTTTACATTTATATTTTAATTTTTTACTGTTTCCCATATTGTCTATTGCAGAGAACAATAATACTTAATTACACAGACATATTACAGGGTCATTCATTATAACACGGTAATTATTATTATTATTATTATTATTATTATTATTATTATTATTATTATTATTATTATTATTATTATTATTATTGTTTAGCTGACACATTTTGCTATTTGGCAATATAAAAGAGAAGTATATCTTCTCACAGTTGAAGATGTTAGATTAGTTTAAGTGCTTGTATCAGACCAGAGCTCAGACCAAAGACATGGGTCTTATAATCATAGTTATGCTTTTTTTATCTTGAATGTTGATACCATAAAAAAGACTAGCTAAAAACTCCCCTGCCTTTGCTTCAGTTACTGATAAATCTCTGTGCTGCCCAAAAAATGCAGGTCAGTTTATTATTCCACATGACATCATCTTGCAGTTCTATACAACGAGTGTAGCCACTGACAAATGAGCCATGTTATTACTTGGTAATTTTATCCCCTGGAACACCAGTAAGAATGAGATAAAATGCCTAAAACCCCCGAATTTGACCTGTAGAATGACAGTAAAATTATACAAACATTTCTATATTTTGATAAGTGTTGAAAAAGCTCAAGGATAACCTTCAAGAAATATCATTACAGTAACAGTAACAGTTACACTTTCAGTAATCACCACCACTGTTGATGTGTGATATACTAGTTTGATTTGGAACAAGCTGGTATCTATGATCTCTGTGCAGAACTGTATTACTATCTATCTATCTATCTTATATCGATCTGTATTACTATCGATCTATCTATCTATCTTATATATATATATATATATATATATATATATATATATATATATATATATATATATATATATATATATATATATATAAGCATATAGTTAATAAAATGTTCTTCCAAAATCTAAGCTAAACTTGTAAACCTTATGAAATACGTTCCAGTAATTTAAAGAAAAGGCTGATCAACAAACTGATTTGCTACAACAAACATCCTTCCACATAATTGTAACATTTATTATGGGATTTATCTTAAATTTTCCGTGCCATTCATGGAAAAATGTTCTTTAGCAAACCGTTCTTCTTTGGCATCCCTGTAAAGAAACGTTATTTAAGAATGTGGTAACCATGGTATTTGGTGATACACTTATTATACCATTAATTTTACAGACTGTTCCAAATCTGGACAGACAAATCCTTTATAATATACAGCACCATGTGGTCAGTGAGTAAGAAATCAGGATCACTGACAGTCTCAGGTCATGCATTTCTGTTATATGGCTATTCTCATCATCAATCTTCACTCTGAAGCCATGTATGTCCTCATGCACTGAATGTCCCACAGCCTTCACTTAAAGTTCCAGTGCAGAGACTCAATGTTTGTTAATAACACAGATTCCCAACACTGGCTGAACGGTGAGGCAGGCAGCCCTGGCACTTAATGCAGACATGTTGGATCTGCCCATCAGTGGCCACACACACAATACGGTGGCTGAGATTAAACGGTATGGAAACGAGGGGGACAAAAGTCTATCAGCGTGTCACAAAGGCAGGCAGTATTGTATCCATATGTATTGAACAACCAAGCCGTCAGGGCTGCTGGCAGGCCCATTCATCACAGACAACTCCTGGCCTGTCACACACACAATACGACTACTGACCATCCACATCCCCGTTCAGTGCTCTGTGACAATAGCAAAATGAGCAGCCGGCCAACACAGGGGGGACTCAGATGGTAGAGTCTCGCTCTTTGCTTCTTTCTTGGCTTCGCCTAATTTCTGTTTCTTGCTTTATTGCGGCTATATAACAAAGAAATAAAGCAGCTAATTTGAAGGGTGTTTACACACATTCTATGAGCTGATAACTATAAAAAAGATGTAGGACATATCAAATTCCTGATTAATGTTAGCCTGGATTTCTTTAATTTCATTATGGACCACAATATCTCTCAGACTAATCTACTTCGGCCAATGAGCCATAAACACAATCTATATATAAACATTAAAACTCGTATTATGTCAGTAATATCATATATCAGGTAGAAGACTATGTAGTCTTTCTGATCTGATTCTGTATTTAGAGCAGAAATTTTATGTCTGTACATTTATAATAGTTTACAGAATTTGGCATAACACCAGCATGCAGCGGTGCTATATATCCTCACTGTGATACGACACACAAAAAAGCTATATATATATGATTTACAATGCACAAACACACATATACTCAAACAGTACAGACAATTTAGAGATGCCAATCAGCCTACAACACTTGCTTTTGGATTGGGACAAGAAACCGGCATACCTAGGGTGAGAACAGAGAAGAGTAGAGAACTGAACCCCCAAACCTGGAGGTGTGAGGCATTTTGTATATATATATGTGAGTGAATAAGTTTTAATGTTCTATTGCCGTAGTGTTTTTGGTTTTAAAGAATAAATCCTGTTGAATGTTTTATTGTTATTAGATTTATAATGTGTACGAATTTCATGTTTTTACAAAATCTAAACATACCGTATGTACTTATTCAAAAATATATATTTTTTAAATAATTAACATTTGATTTTGGTTGCTTGAGAAATAACTTGTATTTATCTTCAATTTAAACTTCCTTCGAATTCAGTAGCACTCAGCGGCCATTCCGGATACAAAAGTGCTTGCTAGGGCCGCACATATACTAAACTACTACTTATGTTCATATAGGTTTACAATTGCTCTAGTTTCACAATGCCATTTTAAGTAGCACCATGGTCCTGGAGAAATGTTGTTTCATATCAGTGTGTACTGCTTCAGCTATTTATTGTTAAAATTACAATAAAAAGCTTCTTGACTCTTTTACTCTCGAGTAATTTTTCCCCCAATATGTTTTGCCAGATAGTTTAACCCATGTACTGTACAGTATACTTAAATTCTAACACATATGCATGAAACAGTTCATTCTAGAATTAGTTTTATTAATTCTAATATTTTTGCCACTACTTCTATTGGAAAATAACAGCAATTTTTATATTCATAGCAACTGGAAGGAAGAATTTTGGCTCTGTCATACAATCAGTCATACAAATTCTAAAAAAAAAACCAAAACAAACATCAACAACAAACAAACTACATTTGGAAAAACTGCTTATTACACAGAACCCAGATGTTCTTAAAATACCCCTGACCACAATGAAAGCAATGTCGTTCTCATCGCTATCTCTGAATATAGTGCTGTAGCACGCTGTTTCCTCAGTGAGATTGTCATGCTGACTCAGCTACACTGCTTTAATTACCGATCTGCTCTGGGAGAGAGAACAGCTCGAAGCACACCACACAGGCCAGACATTCAGCCTCATCTCCACAACCTGGGACTGACACACGAGAGAGTGAAAAGCAATAAACACACTCAATTGAAGGCAATAAAGTCAAGCCACGTCTCCTTCCTGACCGTGCTGCAGAAGCATAACCAGTTTATCCAGCCGAAAGCAGAGAGCAGCTCATAGCAAATGACTGCAAAGTGTTTCAGTAATCACATCTAGGCTGGTGCTGCAGAATGTACAATTGTACGGCCAGTTATTAAAGCTCAGGATATTAAAATGTCTTTGTTTGAGGCATGATCAGGGTTTTTCAATAATAGCGCCATTAAAAATGTATAATAACTCTGCTCTTGAGTAGTGTGAGCAGAATGGATTGGTCAGTAAAAAAAAAAAATCAAATTATCTTTATTTTCTGAAGAAAAGCTGATGCACATCTGATGTTTCATCATAATGATACCTTCTAAATCAAATCACAGAAAGTTACAGTATCTTATTGCAGTCAATTACCGAAGAAAATGTGTCGCAACATGCATTCCCTGACTTCAACAAATGTAAATATTATCTCTCCTTAATGGAAGTCGTCTTTCTGTCAACATAACTGGGGAGTGTGTTTAGGCAAATTAATTTTCAGAACAAAAATACAATCAAAACTTTCCAAGTATTGATTATCATTCTTATAATCTTTAAAAATGTGGGCTAGGCATTTTTTCTGCATATAATGAAAATAGCGAATAAAAAGATTGAACTAGTTATATATGTTTCTCTAGGGAGATATGGTACTTTATCTCCAATTATAACAATAAATCTGTACCTACAAAGAAATACAAGATCACAATAGTAAGCCACTAGGTCTGTCAGAATATGACCATGTTCATGCCCCATTGGGGCAACAATGTGTGTGTGTGTGTGTGTGTGTGTGTGTGTATTTGTGTGTGTGTGTGTGTGCATCTATATGAGAATAGTTCTTTACACAGAACATTACTGTGTTCGCTCTTTCCTTTGTCATTTGGAAGCTGTCCCACGAGAGTAACCCCTTCTCGAGCCCCTTCCCTGCGTTTAGTTTTAATTAACCTCACAGAGATACTAGGCTCCAGCTTTAGCTTGTACATGTCAAAGAGGTTAATGATTTTTACAGGCTCAGGGACTCAGTGGAGAGGACAGATCAATGAGGCTCAATTCCCCAAGCTGCATGGTCTCTGGCTCTCTGTCTCACTTAGACTACGTGATCACCGGCACTCACATTAACTGTGAATGTTTTTAATATATTTTTGTTTTTAACAACCTCAGTCTGGCTAAATCTTTGGGTCAAGAAAGCCCAATGTGTCACTCTCTGTGCTATACATCAATGGTTATACAGGAACTGTATACTGTACTAAAAGATAATATACTTATGGCAAATTAGTTCATACTGTCATTATTTTCATTAGCCAGAACTGATAGATAGATAGATAGATAGATAGATAGATAGATAGATAGATAGATAGATAGATACTGTAGATAGACAGATAGATAGATAGATAGATAGATAGATAGATAGATAGATAGATAGATAGATAGATAGATAGATAGATAGATTGTGGGGAGGAGGCTTCATAACCACAGAATATTAGTAAATATCTTACTTTTCAAGCGGGTTTATGCCAGGAGTTGAGAATGTTTTAAACAATAGGTGCATGTTCCTCTTGGACATCAGGTTATACAGGTGATTCCCACGCCAATGGTGATTTGATCCAGCTTGAATGTGGCTTTTGTATGAAAAACAGGTCAATAATTAATAACTTGTATACAGGAAATTCAATTCATTTCAATGTTTTTATAGCATACATTGAACAATGAACACTGTCACAGAGCAGCTTTACAACAATCCTGAACTACTACAGATTAAAATTTAGATGAGAAAATAATCTGAAACATGTTGGTATATTATAAAATTGTGATCCCATAACACCACCGGAAAAGGAAGTATATAAAAAATTGAGACAGTCACTATTCTGT
Organism: Tachysurus vachellii; assembly: GCF_030014155.1. Lineage (NCBI taxonomy): Eukaryota > Metazoa > Chordata > Actinopteri > Siluriformes > Bagridae > Tachysurus > Tachysurus vachellii. The sequence goes on from NC_083472.1 coordinate 10,369,209, forward strand.
TATTAAATATTGCTGCTGTATACGCATTAGTAGAAAAACTACTTTAACCAGACACACTCTCAGAGAAATATTGTCCAAAAGTCACTACCTCATGTATAGTACCTAGACATAGAAGCAGTGGTAATGAAAATTTGATAATTATTCCAGGTATAGCTCAGTCAGCAATGAAAATTACATCAAATTCTGGGACCTGCTCCGTATCATACTGTTCTATGTTTTTCTAATGGAAAAAAGATATAAAACGTCAGGCACCTCTACCTTATCCCGCTTCAACCTAACGACCTCTGTCATGGGACAATCAGACTTAATCCCAAAAGATTAGACATAAACAGCTGTGTCTTTTCAGTATTAATGTCTTTGCCTGTGGTCTGATTTGGATTTATAGTGACCAGACCTCTGTAAATTGCAGGACATTATTAGAGCATTCCCATGAACATTGTTACTGTATTTACAGCAATCTCAAGACTACTCAATAGATCTGATTGCAGTATTGGAAGTCACATTAATTTTCCAGCAGCCTGTCAGAATATTGACGCTGAAATTGTGAGCACTGGTAAAGTTATCCACCCACCACCCACTTTTTATTCTAGTTTTTGCAACAAGTGTTTGCACTGACAAGTGTGATAGTTAATCAATCAAAACTATCGATCACGTGGTCGTTATTTCAATTCTGTTATGCATATGTTAGAGGCTTTAGGTTATAAAACATGTTCAACACAGTAATATTGATACATCTCTCTTGGTCTGCTGCACAGCCATGCAAGACGAACGTGCAAATGCGCACAAGCATACATATTGTAAATGTGGAGTCGTGTTTCTTGGATTTTAGAGTTTGTATTCATGAAGAGCTAACAGCTGTCAGCAAATGTAACTTTTGAACCATGAAATCCTGAAGGCACATGAAGGCAGACCATTCACAAAAATCTCCATTAAGCCTTATTTAAACATAAAGGCTGAACAATATTTTGCTAGCAAATGCATTGCTGTATTTTCATATGTTTTTATACATATGCTTCAAGGTGCAAATTCAATTGAACATGAATGAACCTTTTAATAAATCTAGACTGCAGTTTTCACATACACATTTTTCCCCATATGTAACAGTTTAATCCTTTTTAATAACCTCTAAAATCCTCTGAAACTTTAAGTGCCACATTAATTTTGTAAATAATTTCTCTAGCTTGTCACGTATAGATTTAGGTCCAGTGGATTGAATGCTAACCCAGATACGAACAGCTGTCTGCTCATTAGAAGGTTTATGACATTGTGCGATGGGTTATTCCAATATTATCTTAAATAGTTGTTTTTATATCAACTGCAGTGATTTTAGAAAAGCTGTCAGCGTTCACCAAGTTTGTGCTGCAGATTTATTCGGTCACATTTAGATATGTTTATTCAATTCTCACTGGTAAAATTTAGACCTTCCAAAAAAAAATTATAAAAAAAAAAAACCAGAGAAAAAAAATTACCTCTGTGGCCAGAATAGATCAATCTAAGTCAGGATGGTTGGGTGACATCATCAGAGAGCTTTGGCAGTAATGTGTGTGTAAAGACGAGGCTGTAACGTTAGCATGGGGAGATGAATTCCGGCTCTTTAAGATCTATCCTCCTCCGTGAGAGCCCCTGCTTTATCATTGCATTCAAGACAGGCAGCATGGCTCACGACAGCCTGCCTAGTACTCTTTCTTCAAGAATGAGCTTTCCATTCTTCTCTCTGTGACTCCTATCAGTTGCTGATTGTCCGTGAAACGCAGTTCGGGCTTGAAAATTAACTGGCAGGGAAGAGTTATTTCTGAATAATTCCTTCTGTGCACGCAAACTCATGCACACACAGCACACATTCTTCAGGTTTATGATATACTTACATCTCTGGCAGTACAATAAAGGCTGTTTACATTCATGGGTATTTACATATGGAAATATTTATCATGCCGAGCAGTTGGTCATCTTTGCTAAATGGTGAACGGCTGTGAACTAGCCATCATTTTTTACTCTAAAGTTATTGAACGTGTACCTTTATTTTCTGCAAAATTCCATAACATTGTATTTTTGCCCTTTTCCTGTTTGTGTCTGTGATATTAGATTTGAACAATTATTCCAGGATTTTATCCCATGGTTCTAAAATTGGGGCACAGGGTCACCCAGGCATCTGTTGTATACATCTACAGTCTCACCAACAGCATCTGCTTTGTTTTTACACAGATGACAGTGGTGGAGATTACTATGAACTATCAACATTGTTATGGTTATAATTTATAATCTAATTTCTCATCTTAAATGACTGGTTACTTAAAACAAAAGGACTTAATCTAATAATCAATAATTAAAAAACAAATATAATAATACTAACTATAAATGAATAAAAGCATGAAATAATGTTAGTACGATACACAATGTGGAAAATGGACCACTGGATGAACGGAAAGTTACATTGGAAAGGAATAAACATTAAGAAACCCTAACAACAGGAATATGTCCTTTTCAAGGACATAAACATCATGATTGTTCATATTATTTTAAAAATGAAATCTGTGCTGTAATCTTGAGTCATTCAAAATGATTTTTACCTGTTTTAAGCTAAATAAACTGAAGAGTATAGTTGTGTTTAGGTTTCTTTGTTATTTCTGTGAAACTGATTTTGTTTCCTCTTGTCTAAGTTCATTATTTAGTATGATTATTTTATTAGTGTATGATGTAGCACCATAAAGCTCACTACTTCATAACATTTCGTGCTTCATGCATAAAAATAATAAAGTTGACTTTGAATTCAAAAAATACCAAAACAAAAAAAAGCCCAAACACCACAGCGCTCAGTGAAAACCTATTTTTACTGTTCCACCTCTACTCAAGAACTAACACATGATTTCAAAATCTTTAAAAGCAAATGCATGCAAAGTTATAGTAGTAGAATAAAAAGTTATGTCTTAGTGTAAAATGTTATCTTATGTTTCCTCATGTCTGTATAGGTTTCCTTTACATTTTCTGATTTCCATTTACCTCCCAAAATATGCTGCTAGGTGGATTGGAGTGTGTGTGTGGTGTGTTACTCTGAGATGGACATATGTCTCACTTATGGCGTATTCACACCTCACACCTAGTGTTTCCAGGATTCTCTGACCTTCTTCACTAAGTTAAAGCCTATTTAAAGACAACTTGGGAAACTTTTTTTCTATTCTGAGTCACATGTGTTTTAACTGGGCCATCCCATCAGCTCCACCTCTGCCAATTACAGTTCAGATCTGCCAAAAGCGACAGAGCTTATCTCCATTTGAACTTCATCTTTCAAACATACCAGTCAGTGTAATTCCTGCCATCATTCCTGCTCTACGATAACGTTGCCATCCGCCTCTACCAGGCAGCTCCTTGCAGCATCTGAAACATACGATAATGGTTATCGCTCTTTCTTTTCAACTCGCAAGGACGTGTTGTTAACAGAGGAAATGCATGAGTGGTTGTACTAATCCATATTTAACATTCCATTGCAATATCGCAGCAATCGTGACCCCTGGTCACCTGGGAGAATAGCACCTTTCGGCTCAGCATGCCTGCTCAGTGAAGCATCTGTTAGCTGTTCAGCGATGTAGACTCCATTAAGGAGATCATTCAACAACCCAGTGGAGGATAATTTATCAAGTAACCAGAGGGCAAAAGGCAAATTTCTGATGCACCCAAGCACAGAGCAGCTCTGATTGGATGGAAAAGCATTGCAGCTTAATAATAAGGTCACTTAAGCAGCAAACTGAAGAACCCCCCTCACCATCTTCCACCATCCTGCCACTAGAGGCATTAGTTTTCAGCGCATATTTAAAAGTATTTATGCCTGCTTTTCCTGTATAAATAGAGTAAATGAGATGTGTTCTTAACAGTGGCCTGGCCACAGCGGGCAGTGTGTGCTGTAATAAATTACTCTCATAAGTACGCCATTGATGGCTTTTAGAGAGGGATGAGGCTGAGGGAAAGGAAAATGGAGTGACCTCATGACCTGCAAACTCTTAACCCCTGCCCCAAGGGTTCCAAAAACTCCCCCGCACACGCTCGCTACAAACCCAACCCTCCATCGCTCAACACACACATGCACTCTCTCCACAAACACACACACACAAACAATCTCTCTACTTCTCTATGTCACACTCCCAGGTGTCTTCCTCCCCTCCTTCCTTATTATTTAACACACATGGGACAGAGAGACCGGTAACATAGATGAATGCATTCTCTGATTAAAATGAAACTTACAGAGGCTCGGCTTCCTTTCCTGGTCTCAAGGTCTGTTTTTATTCCCCTAAAGCTCTGTATGTGTGTATGTGTTTAAATGTGTATGTATGATGGCCAAGGAGAGGCCCCTATGCTGCTCACAGATCCACTGACAGCACTCGCTAAGTGGAGTTGAGTTATAGGCAGTTGGGTGATGTGTTTGTTTAACCATCTGGTAGCAACTCCTTCCTTTTCTCACAGTGATGTAGAAAGTGCAGAAGGACAGAGACAACAGATTGAAGACATGTCATAAGAGGACTCGTTCGTGACTGATTTGCACATACTTAAAAATGTAGTGTGAGCTAAACTATGTATAATAAACAATATATAACAAAATACACCTACAACACATATAGTTTAAGATATAGATATAGTTTGAATAGCTGAATCTATCAGTCCTGGGTATGTGATGTGCAAAGTCTCAGTGAACATCCCTATGTTCAGCCCATGATCTGAACAGTGACTTCAAGAACTATTATATAACTAAACCGTTACAGGGACCTAGCCTCCAGTGTGAACGTATTATGTATAAACCAAGAGAAATTTGAAGTAACTCTTCAGCTGAATGCAAAAGGTCATGTTCAGTTTGTTGTGTGTTCACATTTGTGTTGTGTGTGTGTATGTATACACAGAATATCACTTCTCTTCTTAGTGAAATCGCAATGCTATGTGAGATTGTTGCTTTGATTAACATCAATTAATTTATTATTTTACCCCAAAAGAGAAATATTTCACAGCTAGTTTTCTTTAACACTGGAAAAAAGCAACCTCCTACTTACAGTGTTAGCTTTTTCTATTTTCATCCCTCTCATGGTGCAATGACTGAGCTGCATTGCTGAAATATGTAGCACACACCATACTTAAGACACAACTTGACACGACAAAGATTGATGAATGAAGTCCTTCCTTTATTACGCAAGTCATTGTAATAAAAGTCTGGCCATAAACTTGGTGAACATGCAAGAAAATCTCTGAATCACTGATTTTCAGTCAGACCAGGATAGTAACAGATTGAGTAATGAGTTTAAACAATTGATTAAAAATCTGTCATTCAATAATGTGTGGCTTTTGGCTCTAGTAATGATTTTGACTACAGTGCTTGCATGTTTCTCCAAAACTAGTGCTCTCTAGATGTCTGTGCATCTCTCAGTGTAAGAAAATGACATGCAATGTTTTCTGCTAACATCTTTACCAACAAAGTACTTGGCTCTTTTATACTGATTTTACCTTCTTTTTACTGGTAGCAGTGCCCTGTCTGCACGCATATTATTTCTGGTATGTCTTGACACTTGCACAAATAAGATTAATCCACACTGTCACACTGTGGAGAACAATGCAGCACAACCCACACTACTAAAATGTTCTTCCACAAGTAGAATAAATCATAATTTTCCATCACAGAAGTTAAAAAATTCCAGTCCATCCTGTAGCGTCATCGGCAACTGGAATAGATGATTTGGATGAATAAAAGAAAATACATTAATAAAGAAATTCTTCTTACAATTATTAACAAGTAAGGTACTTCTGTATAATATATTATTATGTGCATAACTATGTTTAAAAAAAAAAAACGTTTAAAAATTGCTTTAAAGCTAACCAGAACCTAAACAAAAGACTTGTTAGACAGCAGAGACCTTATACTATTGCTTTTCAAACCTGAATTACATGTATCAGCTGCAATATAGTAATAGTCTACATAACTGTTTCCACTGCAATAATATGCAATTTGCAATAATTCTATTATTGAAGAAGCAGCTTGTATTAGCGATTAGATTCTCATTGTCATTCATTAGACCAAGGTAGATGAAGCTGACTTCATACTCTCTCTCTCTCTCTCTCTCTCGCTCTCTCTCACTCTCTCTGTCCTTTAAAGCACAGAGCCCTTGTTCATTTTCACCAATTACACACATGGAGGTGCCTCTAACAGCATTAGAGCTGCTACTGGAACCCTGATACGCTCTGAAGTAATTACCAGAGCTTTTAATAACAACGGGAGTAGATTTTCTTTTGTAATATCAGCCTCCTGAATAATTAACCAGCCATTTTATCTAAACCATCCAGCACCTTCAGATCTCCTGCCACTTTCTTTGTATTTGTCTCAGAATAATGTAATATTGTTGCAATGCCGTATACACAGGGGAAAAATCTATACTATGTACCACAGACCTCTAACACTATCCTGACAAAGTAGTAATGACAAGCTCTCTAGCTATCTTTCTTGTGATAAGCTTACTCCAAAGACATTTCAACTGTAGCTATTGACCGCTTTCAATGAAAGCACAGTGCAAAGTGACCTCCTCAGCATTATATTTGACTATGGTACTGTATGAAAGCCTGAGGATAGTAATTTCAAACCCCATCTTGCTTTGCAGCCATCCGGTAGCATGTTAGCGTTAACAAACATTACACACTGACCCTTTTGCAAAGTTCACACTGGTTCAAATCGATAAAAAGGAGCGAAGTGGAGTGAAAAAACTCTGATTTCTTCTTTAGCAGTTTTTCTTGAGTCCACTGTTTCCATTTGGAGAAAATGTCAGCAGAACGATGGAAACTGAAAGGTCGAGGCAGTGCTAACAGTTAGGGCAGGGTTTCATTAGCGGCTTGCTGCTCTGTTCGACTGGTCAAGAAAACGGCTGCACCGGTGCTGACATTTGGTTTGTTTTTACTCAGCGGCTGCCTTGCACATAACTGTAGCACTTCATAATGTCAACGGGTGAGATCTTAGCCCTGCATTTATTGTGTTTATTGCTACCGTGTGAGGCCAAGCTTATTATTGTATCTGGTCTTAACCCAGAAATGACAACTAAATCAATGGGTTTTTGGATAAATGTTAGCTTTGACTGAGGACCAACCACACGTGAACATTTATCATCACTAGTACTCTAGCTCAAGCATAAGCTCAAGTATGCTTATGGGAGAATTTACTTGAGCAATAGTTTCCATATGTCACTTAAAGTGTGAATTGTGTTAGTGCTAACAAATAATGCAACATATAGATAGTGCCTGTGAACCATAAACTGAAAAAATATCTCAGATTGACTTTATAAACAACATCAATCTCAATACAGAAGAAACAAAGAAATAGGAAAAGATCTTGTTGGCTAGTTGGAATCATATTAAGAAAAAACCCTAGGGGGAGTTAAAGATTTTAAGGTGTGTACAGTGTGACTCAGCAGGGAAGGTGTGAGATGTGTAGAGGTTGAACGCCTCTACTCAGTTCAAAGCTTAATTATTTCCTCTTTCTCAGCATGCATGTTCCTGTGTGCTATCTATTTCATCTTCACTAATTCATATCAGACTTCTAACAGTTAAATTCATTCATCATAACTACATCAATAGCATTAAACATCACAGGTTCATAAAAAATATAAAAATATATCAAAATATTTTTGAGAATACATTTTGTTAAAAATTCCTTAAGAGACTGCAAAAACTGTGTGGTTGACAGTTTTATAGCATTAAAAATGCTCAACATCAACGTACATATTACTTTGTATGAACTGTAACAGTTTCTATTAAAAAGCTGGGCTGTTGTTAGATTTCTTCTCACATCTTGTTCATATACATATTTTTAGTTCAATACTCTACACAATTTATGCATATGAACTATTCTGACAAAGGTTAGAGAATGACTCCTAATGTTCCCTTGTGATAAAATGATAGAACACAATGGAATAGCTTTTAATGGCAGAAGGAACAGGTTTGAAACACATTACTAAGCAATATTGTCTGAGACTGGCTCTTTCTTGCTCCATTTCTCTGACCCTGAACCACTCTTTCAGACTCCTGGCAGGCCTCAGTCTTAAAGAGCCAGAGTTCAGCACAGATATTGTTTCACCCCTGTGCAGGTGTTGGTGAATGGACTTGCTGCGAACCGAGCCCATAGCCGAGCCCTTTCCCATAGAGCACTGCAATATTTACCACCCGTGTGCCCTGACACCTTTTATAACTACTATCAGCAAATCATTGGAGGTGCAAAAGTCCAAGTGCTGATCTATGGATTTCCCATGCACCCTGGATCAGACAGAAAAAGCCAACACTGATAGATGCTTAAAGCATGCTTATAAAAATAAAATAGCTAGGGATTATTTTGTTGGCTAAATATATTCTGTATGTATAAGACTAAGACTGTGACTGTTAGTTTGTTTGCACTTAAAATAATCCAAAGATTTTAAGTTGTGCATTAGGTTTAATAAGTCAGTAGTCTTCTGTGGTATGGCCATCACTAATAAAATCAGTTCAAATCCCCAGCTCCACACAGAAAAGGAAACCCCCCCACCTCTCGAATGTCGCCCCGTTCCACTTTCCTTTCTGAGGCATAAACATTTGCCTGAAGTGTGCGTGGGGAGCTCATTCCTCACAGAGCCGGTGGACAGTTGTCCTTTGGGTTAATGGCTCACCGAAGACCAGAATCAGGCCAGATGAAAGAAAGCAAAAGGGCCCTCATTTTCTCCCATTCATCATCCTTGTTTTCCTTTGGCTGATCTCTTCACCCTGCTTTAAGGACCTGCTTCACTGGAGACTCGTCCGAGGAGCAAAGGGCCAACTGGGAGCCTTGAGCAGCTCCATAACCAGCTTTAATGGCTTTAGTAATGGCAAATTATAAGAGTGCTATGATAGGGAAGATTAATCGGAGGTGGTCTGAAGGCTAGCACGGCTCAGGATTCAAGGAAATTTGAGATAGTTTGAGGCGGAGTGAAATATGTAGCCCACTGCCCTCTCGACCGTGCTAACAGAGATATGTAAACCCAGGGAAGTGTCATTTAAGTGCGCTGCATGTTTTCTTTTGCCCAAGGGAGCTTTGTGACAGGCAAAAAATCATTATCATTTGTAAAATTAACAAATAGTTTTGTCAGGATTTTCAGCACAATAATCATTCCTGTGCTAATAGATTTGTAGCAAGTATTAATTCCCCTCAGGCTTAAAACGTATATATATATATATATATATATTTATAGCTATCTTATTACATTTTAGCCCTGCCACTGGACTTAATTAAATAATTAAAAATAAGAAAGAGGAAATAACTCTCAAATATATTATGAATACTCGTGAGAATTTCAGCTTTTTTCCTGAACTGTTTATAAAAGAAAATCATTTCTAGTGTTCATGTGGTAAAAATTTCTAGACATAACTCACTTATATGACTTATATAATGATGTCTGATTTTAATGCAACAAAATACTACTACTACTACTACTACTACTACTACCACTACTACTACTACTACTACTACTACTACTAATAATAATAATAATAATAATACTGCAATAAAACAATCAACAATACAGTATTTCATCAAATTGATATTTAACATTTCTTATTGGAACATTTCATAGTTTTACTAAAAACATATTTTATATTCATATATAAAATATATAGAAACATATAAAACTTGACTTAGCTGAGTAAAGTTATCATGGAGAGATTTGAACAAATATCGGCATGTTAATGTATATGCATGATCGCATGTTTTAGAGAAAGTTTTATAAATTTTGAATTTAACAAAAATATGGTTAATCTAATATGAAGGCTTAAGTGTATCAGTAAAACATGAGCTTGTTAATGCCTAATGGGCCCAGCATGGAATGCTTCTGGGAGCTTAAAGTCACATTCCCCCTTGGCTGCCATTAAGACAGGGTTAACCTTACCTTTGAGTACCAGGACCTGGCATTAGTCTTTTTTACTCCCAACGATGACTATTTCATACTGCAAGTAGACATGTATCAGTCTTGAGTTCTCACAAACAGTGCATGTTCACTTTAGTTGTTGATATCAGATTTGCTTATGTTGCATATGGAAACCCTGATCGATCCACATCCACAATACATAAATCATGTACCATATTAATATTGTGAAAAATGAACAACAAACTTAAGGGGGGAGGCTGAGGAACGAAATGGGAGGCCGCAGAAACCCCCTCGTATCTCATCTCTATTAACGGGTTTACGGGTGACCCCAGGGGTGCTCGTAAAAATTTACACCCAGGTTTCACTCTGAGTCCGCACTGAAAGAATGAAAGAAATCGGGTGGTTTATGGTTACCCTTCAGGATTTTACGGCATGTTTTACTAAAGTTCCAGTTTTAACGGACCCTGGTTCTAATTAGCCAGGCAGTGGCACCGTGGCCCGGCCGCAACCTCCCTTTCTTCTTCATCAAGAAAGAGGAATGGGGGCAGAAAGAGGGAGATAGAGAGAACAAGATAGAGAGTACAAAGGGGTGGAGCTGATTGTTGATGTGGAAGGACACACATGGGTCAGATTGGGAGGTTAAGGCCCTGGGTTTTAAAGATCAAAATAACCCGAGATATGTTGGCACTTCAGGAATGTAATGATCTGCACAAGTCTTAAAAAGGTGAGCTGCCATAAATCAAAGCTTTTCTAAACATGTTTGCTGAATAGAGTGTTTGTCTCAGTGATATCTAGGCTTAAAGTATATAACTGCAGTCAAAAACGTGCTTTATCACTGTATGCAGACAGTACACTATGATACACAAGTCGTATCGGTTTAGTATATTTTAACAAGTACAAGTAAAGCTTCTTTGTCAATTTACCCTCGTCTCTTTATTATTTAATCCTGATAATCTGACAATACTTGCATACCCTATTTGCTGAAGTGTGGCCATAAAATGCCTATGATAAAATTGTATGTATCATTGCATACCTTTAGTGAGGAACAGAGGTAAGTGGCTTCTGGTGATGTTCTGGGTAACACAAACGTTCCTTCACTACAGCTGCCACAAGAGGGGATAATTTATAATGCCACAAACACACTTTGACTGCGGGCACCAAGCTGCCAAACAGCCCCAGTTTAACATCTCAGCCTGGTTTTCCTCTCCCTGGAGACCGAGCTGAGACGCTTCTGCCAACAGCTTGGGATTCACCTCATATTCCTTTAATACAGGATAAAACTGGAACCATGTTTTTTCTCTTTGCTAAATTTTAAGAATCTCAGGCACTATACTGCTCGACATCTCATTTCAATATGCTCTTTTATTACCTGTGTGTGTGTATGTGTGTATGTGTGTGTCAGAGACCTCATAAAACTGCAGGACTTTCCTGTTTGTTATAGCCTCATAGCATGTGGTTGCATTAGTACATCACTGCAAGGCAACGCCATACCTTAAAGAGCTAGGAGAAACGGCTCGCTATCAAAAATGGATGCTGTTTTCTTTTCTCCATTAACATTTACCTTCTTTCACATCTCATGCACTTGGGAATTACTGTGGTCTTTCAAAAAGAATTAAATGTTGAAATGCAGCACATTATTACCTTATTAGCAATACAGTGTTTTATTTACATTTAATTACTACAGAACAATATGGGGTGTAATGAAATAACATTGTCTGAAATGTTATTTATTTATTTATTTATTTATTTATTTATCTCTATGACAACTATGCCATTGGACACACTGGAAAATATTTTCTAATGTTTTTTATTGGTTCCAGTTAAAAAAATATATAAACAAACTAGTATAGTTTAAACCACCAGAAACCTGACCAGTCGGTTACTAAGGATTGCTGTACAGGACTGTTAATGAACACTGACTTTATTTTACCTTCATAACTGATGACTAACTTGTGTACAGTACTGCTAATCTTGAGGAAAACTTTTAGTCTAGAACCTTTCTGGCAAGCTTTATTAAAACATAAACACAGAATAGTTCACCACCTTTTTGTAACAGTAGTTACAGTAGTCCATTTAACTCATTACTTCTTTAATCTAACTCATTTGTATTTCGATCCATATCTAGTGCAATATTAATGTATTAATAAAAAAAATTTCCCAAATCAGCATATAGTGGATATTTACCTACTCCAGACAGTTAATTCCTAGATATCTTATCGGCTAAGTGGGCTAAGTGCTATGAATTGCATGTAGTAACAGTCAGAAACACCTGATGACATGAATTACTTCACTGCACTTAACACCACCCTTTGCCTGAGCAGGGAAATTCCTCCTGTGCAACATTGAAGCACAGCCAAATGTAGGAAGACTATTGGCTAAGTGTCAAAACAGACCCTTATAATGTGCTTTAAATCTATGGAAAAGATTTGGAATAAGAAATGGAAATAGTAAGAGATTATAAACCCATGGTTGACACTTAAATGGAACAAAAGAAAGAAAAGCATGCCATTGTACCTCATTCTTGTTCATCTAGCAATGCTAAATAGCTGCTCTTTAATGACAATAAACTCTGTCATGAAGTATTTTAGCCTCTGAGCCTGGAGAATATTCAGAAATAAAATTCTGGCCAGTTTCTTGGATACTGTCTCTTATTCTACGCCAGAGTCTTGTTTTCCAGCCAGGGTTGGACAGCCACAAGGAAAAAAAAAAGCAACAGATTTCAATATATAGTAATATTTTCCCGAAAAGTAAACCAGCATTCAGAAACCAGGTGGGAAAATATAAGTACTCCATTTTTCTTCCAGAATCATTAAGATAATAATTAGCACCCAGATGTTACTAATGAAATGCACAAGATTTGTTTATTATCAAGAAGGGTAATGATAACACCAAATACTGCACCTTTCTTCTGTATAAATTCTTCCCGTTGATCTCACATAAATTTGAAGAGATTTGCTATTCAATCACCGTCTCTGTGTGGTTCCTGAACAACTTTTGGCAGTTCGGTGTTCTGGGGAACTCAGGTGTTTATCTACACCATGCCACAACAAAATAACATCAGTCATGACCTCAGAGAAGCAGTGGGGAAAGTGCAAAATATTTCAACCTTATGATAATGAACACAGAAGCCTTGTTATGCCTAGCCAATCAGGTAAAGGCTTCTCAAAGGGGAAATCTTTTAATTAACACCAAAAAAACAATCTATGTAAGGTTCATATAAACCCCCACCACCAAGTGAACACGTAGCATCAGTTATATAACTGACAACCTAATCAAATAAACCTAATAAATCAGCTGCTAGTTTCAGCAGGAGAACTCCCATGGTGCTCAACCAAATTACAATTGGGACCAGTGGCCCCTGCGGCACCCTTTACATATCACCGCGTGTCAGAGACTCAGTGTGGATATCATTGTTATAATGGATATCTGATATTGGCTGTATGCTTGGTCCTAAAAAGTTTCTTCATTTGTTCTGATGTGTCATACAAAGACTTGACTTCGACCTAGTTGACCTCAGGCATAAAAAAAAAAAAACAGAACTGTGATTTGTTAGGCTGGGTGGACTGGCTATGTGTGAACCAAAAATGTGTTTAGTTCCAACAATTTTTGTGTTGCTAATGGAGCTAATGCAAGTACACAGTGCTAATTGCTTTATTATTTACCTTGTTGAAAACATTTGTGATTTTACTGACATGCAGTGTTGAGTGTATAACACACACACACACAAACCAAAACCAGTAGGTATAGTGTTTTCTAAATGAATAACAAATGTAAGCCATATATTTTCATGAAACAGATCAAAACTGTTTTCTTTTTTTATTTTATTATTAAGGTTAGATCCTATGAAACAACCGGCATACAAATCCACTGGAATTAGCTGTTCTTATAGGAATGATAGTTATTACAAAGAGCACATCATATAAATAATGAGCATGTAATATAAACCTTTTATCTGAATCGCAGCCAGAATTGCTGTTAGATCTTCTGCTTTAGAAAATTAACCCACACTTTTAGACCAAATAGATTTGAGAATTCAGCAGTTATGTGGTGTAAATGGTTCTAACATTGATGAAGTGCATTTGAAGATATAAATATTGAAGACGGATGATGGATAATGGATAGATGAAGAAATGTCATTTGGGGTTTCAGCTTGTCGTGTTGGCATCTATAATTTAAGATGATTTTGTTGTGAGAGAATGAGAATCAGAGCTGGGGAAACCGCACAGGATAACGGCTAGCCTAGCTTTATTATGGCTAATATAGGAGGGTACCCAGAGAGCTCTCAAGGAGGTGCACAGACATAATTATATCCCCTCAGCGTGCCGTCGGTCTGCATTAATGTCTCCTCTCGCTCACTAGCCACGACAGAGACAAATGAGGGAGCTTTTTTCCCCCTGTCGCGGCTGGCTCATCCGTTACTGCCAGTTCCATGCGATGGATCGCCTGTGTTACAAGCGCCAATAGATCACATGGCTAAAGCGAAGGCTCTCGCAAAGCGTAGCCCAAAGCAACACTGCTTCACATCAGCTGCTGCCTAATGCGCATGCGGGCCAGAGTCAGGTTAGCAGACAGCTGCACACCGATTAAGCTTGGAATAAATGACTTTGCAGTGAGGCAAAGCTTAGATATGACAGTGAATTATGACACTTGGGCTCCTGCAGCAATTTTGGATCACAAGCTGGGGTACTTTGCATGTTTGAGTGATTTTTTTGGATGTAAACATTTTACTTAAAATCACAGATGTCATCCAGCTACTCTGTTGATTTTACATTGAGAAAAAAAAGCAAGTGAAATCCTAAAAATGAAACAATTTCTCCATATGGATTATAGTGCAATAGCGAGCACAATGAGTCATATTGAATTCTGCTGTGTCTGTGCTTTGTTTGTTTCTTAATTAGCAGAAGAAGGAGACATCTCTAAATAACAAAATGTGTTGCTGTTTTTCCCCCCTCCTTGATACTGTTAGTAAGATGGCGAATTAGCAGTGCTGCAAGCATTCAAGATTTCAATTAGGCCTAATTCACATTACCACAGATGTTTCAGCCAGTCTCCTAAACACAGGCTAATTTTTATGCTAATGGGTGTCAGCAGACAGACAGACGGCACTAATGACAAAAACGCAAGCGGAAACCCAAACAGATATAAGAACGTAAACTGAAGCATTAAGTCAAGGCCCTCCAGGTGATGTTTAATCGAAACATTTCAAAAAGCTAAGTTAACAGGGCATTAGCAAAAACTAACAGCATTTGATGCAGACTAATCAGCTTATCAAGAAACAAAACAAGATGTAGTCTAGCATAGTACAAACATAGTCTCTTTAATTTG
Organism: Tachysurus vachellii; assembly: GCF_030014155.1. Taxonomy (NCBI): domain Eukaryota; kingdom Metazoa; phylum Chordata; class Actinopteri; order Siluriformes; family Bagridae; genus Tachysurus; species Tachysurus vachellii. The sequence goes on from NC_083472.1 coordinate 10,384,415, forward strand.
TGGTAGCAAAGCTAATTGTAGTAGCCCATGCTAAGTAATAGTTGTAAAAAACTACAGTCTATAGTTGTAAAAAAAAGTAAAGCAACCACAGATTATTCACTTAAGAATTGTTCAGTGTCTGCAACATATCTTGTTCTCCACTAGAAGAACAAATTTAATTCGTGGTTAATCTACAGTAGATCCATAAATAGTCAGCTACCAGAATTATTGCCACCCTTTGTAAAGATGGGCAACACAGGTTATAAAAACATCATTCTCTCATTTACTTGCAGTAAGCGCTGTATCCTAAACAGGGTTGTAGTGGATATGAAGTCTAAAATAGAAACACTAGGCTTGAGGCATGAATCCTGGATGGGAAAGCTGTCCATCACACCATGCATACACACATTCACACATTCCTTCTTACCTAGGGGCAATTTAACATAGCCAATCTCACAGGCACGTTTCTGTTGGAAGTAAGAGACAGACATTAAGAGGACATGCATAGAAACTCCAAAGAGACATTAACCTGAGCTCAGGATCGAAACAAAACTTTTAACTGAAGAATAATTATGAGGCATATATACATTTACATCTGTTCATGCTTTTTAATTTGATTTAGTTCATAGAACTGAAATAGCAATGTCAAAAGCTCAGATTTTTTCATTTAACAGTAGAGATTATATTTTTAAGATATTCTTGAGATAATATTATATTAACCTTTTGTTTTATACATTACAAGTTAATACAATTTATTATTACTTTTTTAATGATGATGATGATGATGATGACTATTGTATAACAACTTACAGAGTTTACCGAAACTTACAACAGAATGTTCCCATTTTAAATGGCAATGAACAAATAATAACCTTGAAAACTAAGAACCTTGCTTTCAGAAATGTGCACTTTGCCCAAACTGCTGCCCTCTGACACTTGTACATGAAAATAAGACATTGAGGTATGAGTGAGAGAGAAAGAGAAGGAGATTGTGAGTTTTGACTACTGCCCATTCCTGTGTGGCCTTTATTTAAACAAACTAATAAATATCTGCCATATTCAAAGGCAGGATGTGCTAAAGTGACAAATGAGGGCAAGACACCAGAATCCAGGTGTGACGACTCTAGGGATGTGTGTGAGTGTGTTTTTATTGGGAATGGATGCAGGAACTGTGAGATAATACTAGGGTTAAAGCAAGCTCACCTCTTTCAAAACAGGAAACGGTCATCCTTTTAGGAACACATCGACTCATCATAGTCATTTTTTTTGCACTAGCTGCTATAGAGAGGACATCTTTATCCTGGAAGAGCTGAGCTGTGGGATCTTTGCCTGTATCAGAGAGACTACACTGTTTGCATAGTCATATTGTTGCATAGACCTTCAGGGAAATCAATAGTCATTAATGCATAAAAGCACGATAATAATAACAGTTTTTATGATTTTTTTGAGTTTTGATCAAAGAAAAGTTGCTCAGATTTGAAGCAGAGTAATTAAGAAATGTTTAAGACTAACAGAAGCTACCTGCACTATAAACTTAGTTCAGATTCAGATGCTTCTGTAGTTATTTCAGCGAGTCTCTGATGTCTCGACTCTGTTTAACAGGTGTGTGTGTCCACGTGTGTTTGCTCAGGTCACATTTTTCAAATTTGGCTTGGTAAAGACTGGCAAACATAGTCAAGGAAAAGAATCCAGTATATTATATCCACTGATTTAACCCTGGTGTCAAAATACTGACAGGAGAGCATAAAATATCGAGGAATGCAGAAAACTGTGCTAGAGATAAAAACCTATTATGAAAACCTATATATTCATATTCATGTTCTAAAACTCATCTTTACTTTGTTCATTTTGTCTTCATATTTAATTATTCAGGCAACAGAAGCTCTGATTAAGACATAACCTTAATCTTGACATGAACTAGAGGGACGTATTTTTCATTTCCTATGGGATCAAGTCTGTAAGTAGTTTATGGTGGTGAACTGAGGAGAGAAATATATATATATATATATAAACCCCCCTAGATTTTAGCAAGGACACAGATGTGGACTAAGAGTAAGGACATTAATCCTGAAGGAATCTGGCAATTCAATTCTAACATTTTACTCAAAAAGAAAAATCCAACAGACACAGTGTAAGTTCATCACTCTCAAACCATCTTCATTACAAACATTAACCATGTCTTGATAAACTAATCAGCCAAGTCCATTGCTGCATGAGAAATCGCTGAACAGTGTCAGGAAACTGGATGTTATGTTTCAGGCTGATCAGAGGCAGTCAGAGAGAGCTCACAGTGACTGTGTATCAGACAGCCACCTGGAGAGACACACCAGGACCCTGAGAAGCTAATTTACTCTGCTGTTAAAGTGATGGCACCTCAAAAACAAAGTGACATTGAAAGATGCATCTGAACAGTCTTCACCAACCAAGCTACACACCTCCCTCCATCACAAGCTCCCTAGTGTGTCTATTGCCCCTCAACCAATCAGCATTCTCTGAGCTGCGACATCAGCTTCGCACCCCCCGATAAACAACGGCATACGGCTGTCAGCTCCCAAAACGAGATGTCGTGTCGACGCTGAAAAATTACACAGTAACGAGGCCCACTTGAGATTAGGCTAATGAGAAAATCAAAACACAATTTAATTCTTGTCAGCAATGAGGCATCTTTAAATTACCTCTGCCTGCATGCTGATTACCTGGCGCCCGCCACTCAGCCACAGGCAACTTACAAATAGCCCTGAGGTGCCCAGAATGACAGGTCTCTTTGCAAACCTAGGGCAGGAGAATAAACCTATTTCATTCATCTCTCAGTAAAAGAGACCACCCTGTGGTGTGTCTCTGAGCGAAATAACTGCTGCCATGTGAGGTTCTCAAAGCTTGACAAGGATTTCTATCACTCAGGATTCATTGTAATAAAAGTTGCTGAGGTTTAAAACTTTGAATAATAAATTAATTGTGAACCTTTATTATTTGTTATTTCAATATTTACAATACAAACCATATATAGGATCATTAAACGCATTTCTAGACATATTTATCACTTATAAGCTTTAAAAAGGTCTTTTTATCTATTCCAAATAATTTGTCTTTTATATGTAGAAATAAATAGATGAGTAAAATTTGCTAGAAATCAGCATAATAATCGTGCATTTGACGTACAATGTTATAATTGGAAATTTTAGATCATTTTGAATATATTCAAGGGACGTCCATCTGCTAAGATGTAATTTTTTTTAGATCTGTACCTGTATATTTGCAATGTTTGGCTACATACTATTCATCACATCTAATATGACATCCATGTACCGTTCTATCAGTAGTCTTTGTCCACTTTAAATTCTGTAATATGTGATGTTCACACTACTTCCAGTCACGTACAGTACCATCTCTTTTTCCCCCACGTATGGTGCTGTCGTGTATCCTGTGTCACACATGCTGTTATGTCCTATGTACTTTGTACTATGTAGCATAGGGAGTGTATTACTGTAGCAAAAGATTCAACTGTTTTTGTTTACGCTGTATTTTGAACATATAGGACAATAAAGCTGACCTGTTTTGACTATGATCCCATGTCCATAACCACTTCCATAACCATGGAATGACTTACTCATGATTCCCCTACAACCAGCTAGCATATGGCACCAAATGTTACATTCCCCTAATGACCCATGAGAGTTGCTGCTCAGGCATAAAAGCAAGGCTGAAACTGCACTTGAACCACAAAACCAGTTAGTGTAACTCACCGAAATGTGACTGCAGCAGAGTGGAAATGGCACATGAGGTGCTTAAACATCAGCATCCAAGTATAACCTTGCTGCAAATAATTAAAAAAGATGAAAGCAAAACAGTAAATCAGCAAAAAAAAAATATTGCTCCAAAAATTTTTATTTAATATTTCAAAGGAGACGATAATAACGTTCTTTTAAATTTAATTAAATCCTCAGATATCAACAAAGCAACATTTTAATATCATCTGCACCCAAACAAAAGTTTCACCTTGTGACCTTTAATGTCTCTCCATGTGTTTTGCCTCATCTTACTCCAGTAGGTGATTTATTGATCTGCAGTGACATTTACATTTTTCATGGCTGATTATATTGAGTAAAATTAATAACCACCAGCTCCACATTCCCACGCCACTCTGAGGAAGGCATCTTAACCGCTTGGCAGCCGCTCCTCCACCCGGGTCACTGCTTCTTTGTTGTGGATTTTTACGAGACATTTCTTTTGGCCGGATGGAGTCTACAGTGGTCAGTATGGACGAATGTTTTTGCATCCTGTCGTGTCGAGCAGTCCCTTGTGATGGCACGGCCCTTTACAAGCTGAGCTGGGCTTTGACAGTGGCCTGGAGTAATGGAGCAGACAATGCCTTGTTCCTCCTCCCCATCTTGCCTGCTCGCGCTTGGCCACTGCTGCTGAGCCATATGGCTGTGGGATGAGCTTCTCATTTTTCACATAACTTCTCAAGCGAGGTGTGTGTGTGTGTGTGTGTGTGTGTGTGTGTGTGTGTGTGTGTGTGTGTGTGTGTGTGTCCACGTTAGTGTGTGTGCTTATGTGCCACAGAACTTGTGTATACCCGTCTGGCAAATATTCCACATTTGGTATCATTTTGTCATTATCTGGTCAGGTTGAGGAGATTCCTTCAGTACTCTAAAAGCAATAACTTATTAGGAATAAAAATATATTTAAAAAAAATAATAATAATTTGAAGTTTGAATATAGTGTCCAAAAGAAAAAAACATAGAATTTAGATTTAATTTTTTTTCTTCATTTAAAATATTGAAATAAACAATAATAAAAAGAAGAAATATTTATAAATAGTAAAGAAAACATCAGATATTCTGTAAGTTGAAAATATAGTTGTGGAAAAAATATATATGAGAGCAACTCAAATGAATAACTTTTCAATTTTTTTTTTTTTTTTAGATTTTAGATTTACTACATATATTGTTCCAGCACTTAGGAATGGACTCCTCTGGGGGGAAATTGTTCTAATTTATGTCACAATTTAAAAATCTTTTTGTCTAACCCCTGTGTCTTATCACTACGGTATTTACAGTATATGTTATCAGATATTGCCTGTACAGTACTTTACAGTACTAAATTCTCAGGTACATTCAAAACTGTAAAGAAAACATTACATGAAAACATTCTAGAAATTGCAACAAACATTGTTAAGTCAATATTTAGTGTTACAATCCTTTCCGTAGTCTTTGTAGTATTATCAGTAATTTTATAAGGATTTTATTTGAAAGTATCTTGGAGAATCTGCCACAGGCTCTTCTAACTGTTTTTACATTGGTTTACATATATATATATATATATATATATATATATATATATATATATACGTATATATATATATATATACGTATATATATATATATATATATACGTATATATATATATATATACGTATATATATATATATATATATATATATATATATATATATATATATATATATATATATATATATATATATAATCATATTCTAAACAGATATAATTAGTATTATATCTTATATGGAATAAGCGAGCCTGGCATAAGGGAGCACTTAAATGCACTGACTTTAAACTGGAGAATAATAAGTCACTAGAATGATGCTGCACTTTTGATTGTAACTGGTAGAAAATATGCTGCAATCTTTGCAAAGTACAATAAAAAAACAGACAAACAACAAAAAACAAGCCCCACTCCCTCACCTCTCATAGTTTAAACATCTGTATGTTACATTTCACAAAAAAGACAAAGGTGCTATTCTGATTTGGCATACAGAGGATCTAATCAAATCTTCCAGAAGGTATCTTTAAAAGGTATCAGTGCCCAACAAGAATGCACAGTTCAGGTTGATGTGATATTTTATGCTGATAAAAAGGTTAATCCTACACCTTGGGGTTGTTTTGGCTCGAGCTTTCCTATTTTCATTCTTCCCTAACAGACGAACTTATTATCTGACATGATAGATAACCCTCATGTGGCTGGCCAAGGATTATTTGAAATCCTGCTTTACCTGAGAGGGGGATATTGGACATGCACGACAGCGCTGGGTGACACCATATGTGGGCATGACAGATGACAGTCGACTGTGAAGTAACTTAAGCGGGAAAATGATTATGTGGGTATCTATGGGCAAAGACCCCTTATGTACTCACATGCACACACAAACACACATATACTGTCCTCCTCCAAGGCATCCTCTCATCTATTTGACACAGTAATTACAGCACACACTGATTCCAATGATGGATGAAGTCCCAGCCTGGGATCCACAATCTCCCTTCTTCTGTCTTTTCCTTATCTCACACTCCCTTTTCTCTCACTCTCTGTCTTTCTCTGCCATGAGACCCTCTGGGCCTTGTCTTGTCCATTCTCCAAGGTGCAATAGTAAAATATGATGAAAAGATCATAAATGCATTTAAAAAGACATACAGTGAGACAAAATCCTGCCTCCTCTGCTGCCTCCTCTGCTGTCTTCTCCTCAGCGTGCACTGGCAATGCAATTAAACAGCTCCTGCCTTAACAAGAGAGATGTAAGTGTGTCTATGTGGAAGGTTAAAAAAAGAATGTGGGCTTGTCTAAAACTGAAACACACACACCCACACACACACACACACACACACACACACACACACACGCATGAGTGAGCGAGTGTGTTGTGGTTGCCAGTTCAGCAGCAGATGTTGGCTGGCGTTTAATTGAGTTGATAATGCAGCACAAAAGGAGAGGCCGATTCAATTTGGCTCCTTTCTCCTCGTCCCGCTGCCCTTTATGTTTCATTAGGACGAGCAGGAACACCTGGCACGAGCCCCAGGACACCGTGCCGCTCTGCTCTACTCCCCCCTCACCTGACAGAGATGGCAGGAGTGTCAGGCAGAAAGAGGGGGTGGAGAGGGGGAGCCTAGCCTGGAGCAGAGAAGAAAAGGGGACAGAGAGGTAGGGGAACTACGGCATCGTAGACGATTCTCATACTTGTCCTCTTCATGTACCTCCTGCAATGGATCCAGTGACCCCTGACGTATCACAAACTGACAGGGAAGTGTGTCTGTGTCTGTGAGACAGGGAGGATGGGGGAGCTCTTGACCTACTCCACACTCCTCTCAGCCTCTGTCACCTCGCTGAGAAGTGAAGGGAGGTGTCATCTCACTGGTAGCTAGATGTAAGTGGTGAGCAACTGCAAAAAAAATAAATAAAAATAAATAAAAAGTGTGGCGAATATGGAGTCATTCATTTAAATTCACGAGTAGTACAACCAACTTACTCTGTTATTTATTTATTTATTTATTTATTTATTTATTTGCTTACCTGTGGTTGTTTTTTTTATTTATTAATTTTCTGTTTGTTTTCATTTTTGACATTCGGGTTAGAATTATAAAACACAGGGTGGTTTATTTTCTTTTTGTTATTAAACAAAAGAACTGATAGTTATCTCTAATATGACATATTCCATGCTTCATATTACTATAATTTGTCTATTTCCTTGGAAGGCAAATGCAACTTAGTGTTATGACTTTGGCTAATTTTGTTGGACATGAATCAATTTCACCCACTCACATAATTTTACCTACTTGCCCAGTTATGTGGCAAGAAGTATCCTGTGTGGGTGAAATGGTGCTTTGTTTTAAAATTCGCTAACATTACCGCCTCTTAGCCTAGACTTAAGGACTTTTGGTATTTTGGTCACGTCACCCTGCTGTAAAAGACCTCACCCAACAATTAACTAAATTATCCCAATCTATAACAACAAAGAACAAACAACTCAGCTGTGCATAAAAGATGTGAATCAGACATTTGACACACCAGTGAACACAGAGGATTATACAATTAACAGATCAATAGGATGTGTAACGAGACATATTATTGCCATCATCGAGATGAAGAATTAGCTGGTTTAAAATGCTGTCTTTTAAGCACCGTTCTGTACTGTTAATGTACATATGAGTGAACACACACAAAAGCGTCAGCTGTTCCTGTCTCCCAGATATTGACATTAAATCTATAATGTGAAATGTATGTCACTGTTTGTCAATACATGAGCAAAAATGAAACCATCAAAAGTTAAAGATTTAATTGAGCCCACCAGCACACCTAACCACACTCCATAATGCTATTATTAATAATTTATCCCATTTAATCCCCTTTATCCTGTTATGTTTCTCTTTGCCAGATTACTGCCTGCAGCAAATGTTCGTTATAATAATGCTAATGCTCTGCTTTATTTTTAGATCATTAAAGATCACAAAATATCAGGTGCACTGTATTTAATACATTCACAAAAATATTTTTGCACATTTATTTAAAACAATTTTCTGCTAAAAGGTGCTATCACTATGAACACTATTAAAACTGCTTCTATTTTTCCATCGTAAACATTTTGTGGCATGAAAACGAGGAAGAGGAAGTGTCATTTACAGACAGGATGTCGGGGCGTGGGAGGCAGGCACCTCACCGTCCTTGAGCACTTTAATAGTGGGTGAATGTCACGTGGAGGGTAGAGCAGCTCCACCTTTGCCAGTTTCCTGTCCCGCTGGCATCGGCCCCTGGCACTCTGGGGAGGTACTCATGGCATGCAGACTCTGAGAGAATCCCTGTTTGACGTCAGAGTCATTCTGAGCGGCTCGAACTTCCTGTGTGGTGTTGAGAGAAGCGTTGTGCAGGAGCCTTCAGCTCTCTTCCTCTTGAGTGACTTGGCCCAGTGAGTCTAATGGGAGTCATGAAAAACTACTCTGGACTCTAGATAGGTTTGTTCCAGCGTACACACATTAAACTGTATAAATAGACTAAATGCACTCATTAATCTATTGTATCAGTGATCTTGTCATGATAAATAATTTATCCTGTCTGTATAGATATTGCATTTCGGATATTAAAATATGTAATATGTAAACTGTATCATTCGAGAAAGTACTGGCAATAGTTTTGTTAAATTAATTAATAAAAAAAAAAAAAAAAAAACTTTAACTGTGTGCCATGTAAGAAAGCACATATCTCTTCCCATGTCATCATAATCTCAATATATTTATATAGGCAGGTTATATTTACTCCAGCCTAGAGAGATTTTAGACATGAGGAAGTGTCAGAATGTGATGAGGTTTTCAGTGATTTGTAAGCGCAGGGGATGTGGCCTTCTACACATCCATTAGTGTGACACAGTGTGTGCAGATGCTGAAAAAAAAAAACATGGCTTCCTAAATGTCATCAAGCACTGTAAGGTCCCTTCAAATAACATATTTTACCATATATATATTAGATAGATAGATATAGATATTTCCATAATACTTCTTATAAGTATATAATCCTATAGCTCTTGTATAAGAATTACAAATAGTATTATTATAAAAAATGCATGCATACTAATCATCAGGAATGCACAATATGCATTAATTGTAATAAATGTATGTAATGTATTAAAAATTAAATGTAATAAAACACAATGTGTAGGACAGAATATATAACCGCATATATAACCGCTGCTTTGATGGCATCAGTTGGCCTTTTTTTTCCCCCTCTGGAGAGCGTGGGAGTGAACTGCATGCTTTGTCAATCACTGTAAAATGTTTCAGATGGCACACAGTTAATGTTTAGGCACATGCTAGCCTGTTCTATCCATCAGTAATGTCAGCATAAATTAACCCATTGGTTGTGCTTCTACAATCTTTTCAAGAATCTGTAAGTTTCTATTTTTCAATTTGGCATGTTCTACAGTAACTCCAGATAACCAACTCTGGACTTTCTTAAACACTGGCAGAATATCTCACAAGGAAATAACTAGAACAGATGGAAGTTCTGTATGCTATCCAGACAGAACAGTTTTTGTATAGATTGGCAAACATTCAACATTTTTGCAGGCCAGTGGAATTCTCATGCCTCAGACTTTGGCTTAGCATTATAACACTTACAGTGTTAAACCAATAAATGGTCTTTTTTATTTTTTTTCATGAGAGGCTACTGCAGACAGTTGTATGAAGGAAAAGGAGAGGTTTGGAAGGTGAGAGGAAGGATGCTGGGGGGAAAAATGTTAAGGTGAGAAAAACAGATCAATAAATCAATAAAGGTTTAACAGAGTGTGTGACAGGGAAGAAGCTTTGAACAGTGAACGGTATTTCATCCACATCCACCATATTGCTTTCAACACTAACAATAACTTGTTTTAGCTTTAATGTAGAGTATATAAGAGCTGAGATATCGTACTTTTAGAAATAATTTAATTTGGGCAGAGGATTATTATTAGAAGCATTTAAACATGGAATACGCAACTACAACATTTCTGTGTTAAACCTGGGTCTCTGTTTACAGTTTGTATTTTTTTGGACATAAATCTGCATTCGATGGTACGCATCATAGGAGAGGAAAGCATTGAAAAAGTCTGCATCCGTATCATTCATCACACTGGTGCAGTACTCATTGTTGCAGGTCCAGACCAGCCCTCTTTGATGTGATAAGTGATTTAGAGTAAAAGTTGACACAAACAAATGGTTCATACAGGAATTGACCAGGAAGTCACTCCAACATCAAACAGAGCTCTACACAACAATAGTCTGGGACACAGTCCTACTCAGTACTCTTTTTTTTTTTAATATTCTATTGTAGGTATGTACGGGTGGCACACAATAACCTCGGAAGAGATTTGTCATTCAGCTTTCCACAATGGGACACCAAGACAATGTTAATATGTTATTTCAGACGTGTATTTCTGAGAGACTTCTTGAACGTGGACTTCCTAGTCTCTTGATGTGAATCAAGGACACCTCCCTCTCTCAGAAACATTATCATAACAACAAAATACAGACGCAGCACAAACGTCAAGTCAGCATTATTATCAGCTTGGCAAAACTAAATGGTTATATCCTTAATAATAGGTCAGTCTTTTGTAAAATCTGTAATGCCTGTGTATTTGTACACAAACTCTACATGCAATTATAATGTCACTATTGACAATGTTTCCACTGTTACAAATGGATCCCAGTAACATTTCTTTCTTTTTTCCCCCTGTAAATACACATGTGTATCAACTTTAGTTTTGGCTTGTGTTGTATCAGGACATTTTCTCTCAGATAATCACATGTGTAAAAGGTTGAGGGTAATTACATTCATATGAACCTGTGGTTTTCCAAAAAGGCATTTCTTTCTTATGTGTGTAATTACCAATATTATCAGGGCACTTACCTAATATTTATCTAGCTGTGCTATTTCTGTAACATAATAACCCAGTTCAAATTTGGCCAAATCTGTAATTTGACAGTGCTTACATAGCCTAAACTATATGAATTGTTGTGTTCTCGTTGCTTCATATGCAGGGGTTAAATAGGGATTTAGGAAATGTGGGAGCTCTTCTTCTTCTTCTACTTCTTGCATGCATTCCAGCAAAGTAATGCTATGTGCTATTAAATGGAGTTCTCATGATTGATATCTTGGAACTGTGATGAAAGCAAGTTTTGAATCGACCTGTTTCTGTGTTAGTGGTATAATTCAACTTCATTTAACTTATTGCCTAGAGAGCCAGACTGAGCTTCTCATTTGTCAGAATAACATCAAAATATCTGATTCCTTTCTGAAACTACCGAAAAACTACTGAAAAGCATCTAAACAAGCAAAATTAACCGATTTTACTTGAATGATCAGTTGTATATACATGGCAGCTTACAAGCTTAAGCTTAAGCTTAAATTTAATTAAAGCAACTAAATTAGAAATTAAAAGTAAAACCCATTGAAATTAAAGAAGTTTTCTATAAATCATGGTTCAATGACAAAGCAAAGACAGGTAGCTCCATTCTCCACCATTTCCTCCCAGGCAAACCTCAGATTAAAACAATTCGAATTCTAATGACCTAAAAGATAAACTTTAATATTTTGAACTCTTGTAAAGCTTAGGTATTGCCAAACTACAGGTTAATTTTAATCGGATAATTCTTTTTCAGTTCTTTTTGAGTTTTCAGAACATTAATTAAATAAAATAATGTCTAGAATAAGCAGACAGCTCATGAGCAATTAGTAGGATTATAGATTCGAGATGACACCATGCACTTTTCGCATCACTGTGTCAGTAGAATAGAACCGAATTACTTCTCTAATGGACTGTATGAAGGAATAGACAAAAACAGGATCTTCACTGAGGCTGTCTGGAATTTTCATACGGAACTGTAGCTATTTTTTCAATTTCTCCTGAAGTATTTCCTTAGAAATAGGTCCAATGATGGAATCAGTTCCAGTGGCAAAAGCAACAGTGCAACAGAAAAGCATTCATCCTATTGTCCAGAAATTACAAGTGTGAATGCTGATGATGCCACAGTCATCAGTGTCCAGGAGTCAAGAGAGCAAAATTGGCTCTGCTCTCTGTTGGGGAGGGACGCCAGACTCTCTCATACCTGTCAATCACACGTTCCAATTTTAGGAGTCTGTGAGCTCGTATATGCAGAATAGGATAGATAATGCTTTCTTTTGTGTGTGTGTGTGTTGCATGAGCAGTTAAAGGAAGCATGTGTTTGTTCCATGCTTCCAGGTAGATAGCTGTTGAATTAGCTTTCTAAATCAGAAATATAATTATATATATATATATATATATATATATATATATATATATAATTTTTTGCATTTAAAAGAATAAAGCATTTATACTGCCATTTATAAACTGGTTGACAGTGCTTTCTAAATGATGAATTGTGTATTTACTCATGCTTTACTAATGATTCATAGTGTGCAGTTTTTATAAAGAGTTTTTGTACTTTTTTGTATATTTTATTTGAAGCTTTATATTTTATTATTTTGGAAAACAACATTGAACAGAATTTGCTTAGATGAGCTTAAGATTTGTGCCCAGTATGTGTTTGGCGTGTAATACAATCCACTTACTGCATCGGTTTCTGTTTATCGTTTTAAATATCTGTATTCAGATTTCAACCTGGAAATCTGAAGTGGGTTGGTTTTTGGGATTTATTTTAGAAATTAATATGAACTCTACCACTCTGTCCCTGGCAACTCTGGAAACTATTAGTTAAAAAAGAAGAAGAAGAAATGCCAGCACTAATTTAAGTCTAATTCACAGTAAGCCACTGCAACCATGACCAGGCACTTACTAAGTATGAAAGAATGAACCTTGTAAGTTCATCACACAACAACTCACATTCATCTTATTGAATGTGGTCTTTGTTTGTATTGTGAGCTTCATATGAACCTTCATATGTATATTTTTTTATTGCATCTTACCTCTTATGTGTACATGTGGGATCTCAGAAGATGAGCTATTTTATGAGTTGCTCATGAGCTCCTGCTTATACAACTCCAAATGACTTTATATGATTGTACAAATGACATACTTTATAATTACAATGTTCTACTTTTGTCTAACAACATATGTACATGCAGAGAAGTACATTTATTATCTATTTTAGGTGTATGTACGCTTTTTAGAGACCATCAAATTGGACACGCTTCACTTTACCTTTTTGGGAAAAAAAAGCTTTGCCCTTTTTCAAAATTACAAAATCTTTGAACATGTCAAATTAAGCCTGTGTAGGAACAATTTCTCTTCTTGGCTTTTTCCACCAGAGATCTGCTCTCCTGAGGGAGTGACGATTACACTCTGAATGCCTGCAACTCATTGTGCTACAAAGTGAGAAATAATCATTCATTAACCTCTGGCCTGGTGGGGCTGTGAATCGACACACTCCTGAGAGGGGGGCTATTGTTGCCTGTCCCAGTGCAGCTGGGTCAAGCCAATTGGTGATTCCCATAATGATCTTAAATGGATTAACTGGAAAAACATGCCTGAGAGTTCCCTTTTCAATTACAGCAGCAGTCATTTACATGAAGCAGAGCAGAGCACCAATAACCCCAAGCTCAATTGTTCTGGTCTTCTGGGAATTACAGCCCAGAGCTCTGCACCCTTCACAATGATGTCTCACTCTGGGAGCTGTGTGTGTGTGTGTGTGTGTGTGAGAGAGAGAGAGAGAGAGAGAGAGAGTGAGAGAGAGAGAGAAAGAGAGAGAGAGAGAGACGATACGGGACAGAGAGATTGACATGTTATCTTGTAATGTATTCTCTAAGGTATAGAATTGTATTGTCACTAAGCGGTGGACAACAGAAGAGTTAATCAATCTGGTAATTCAGTGCAGCTGCAATGTGAATATGTGAATAAGTGAGTTTACTTTCTTATTTCATTACCTGGTTTCTACACTGCCCTCTGCAGTAAGCAATGGCTATTAGAGTGTAAAATAGTACATGAAGACACTGTAGACAGAATCTTTCTGTTTCGTCCATCTTAATAGTGCACTATTCGGAAACGTATCTATGAATAAATGACATCAGGAATCCAAGCAAGAAGACGAGAAAACAAATCCAGCATTTGATAAATTCTCTAGTGATGTGTAGGGAGGGTTAATTTGATAATGATGACCTATTCCAGCTCATTCCGCTTGCGTAAGCATGATTGTCGTCTGTGTCCATCGGTGGTGGCCGAAGGTCAAGAGATAATGATGTTACATTTGATAATAGAGAGGAAGTGAGACAGGGATCGATGGCCACACGTCTCCGTAACCTTGACCAGGGTGGAGGACATAAGAAATTTCAGTTTCTTTTACCATTCCAACATTCATTTAAGTGTTATGGTTCAGAAAGTTACACTGACTATAATCTGTACAATATAGCTCTGTTGCTAGCAAAGTAACAAATAAGGATAAGTCAAAATTGTAAGTCAAAATATTACTGCCATGTGTTGCCATGTCTTAAAAATAAATGGAAAAAACTACTTGGGGTTGTCTCAAGATCCTGATATAATTATTATTTGTTTAATTAGAAGCCTAAAAAAGAAATTATGTGACACAAAGGGATCTGTAGTGCAATAGCAGATCTACCATTTCCATGCAACAGGTTTTATAATATACAAACATATGTGTTGCAGATCTAAGCATAATTCTTTTTACCTTAGAGTATAGGTCAAAGTTTGCAGCAGCAGAAATACTACAAAATAAATACTTATATACTGTATTAAATACTGTATTGAATGAATGAATGTATGGATAAATGCACATACATACAGTTAAGTCCAAACTTTTGAGACCACAACAAAAGTCTGGGTTTCTTTCATTTTTTAGTTTCAAAACAAAGGAAGTAAATTTTCAATATTTTAAATACCGATTATTTAAGATTCTGCGCTATTTCTAAGCTTTTATTTGAATACAAGTAAATTTGTGATAATGGTCATGTAACATGCTTTGTATTGAAGCTCATATTTCCCCCATGCCAGCTCAAGTGCACACTGTTATTTAAGAAAAACAGGGAGGATACAAATACTAAGAAACTAAAATTCATGCAAATAGTTTGAAGATTGTACTTTAACTCCAGTCGTTGTCAGTAATATAATTTTTGAACTTAGAAAAGAATGAAAAATAGAATAATTTTCACTAATGCCATCTAGTGACTTTTAAAAATTTGGACCCCACTTTATATACACACACATACATACATACATACATACATACATACATAGATACATACATACATACATACATACATGCACACATACATATGTATGTAAATAAATACATACAGACATGATATCTCATTCTGCTACTTGAGGCCATAAATGCCTTTGTGGCAATTTGCTGATTCCTCTTGAAACCAGTTCCAACTCACTGGAAAAAAATAGGCTTACTATATCAAGGCCTTCAGAGTAAGTTGAGAATACATAGGTTATTGAGGGTGGGTATAAATGTTGCAGAGAATTTTCCAGTATAGCTTAACTCTGCAACTATAGCCAGGGCTGTTACTCACACAGAGTTTACACTGTTCCAAGATTCAGAGTGATATATCACTGAATGAAGGTCAGCTGTGGGTTTACCACACTAAAAAAACACTCCAAGCCTTGGAGTGTACTGGCAGTTAATTCTGCATAGTAAAGTATTCACTCCAAGTGTCATTTAAGTATTTAGATTACACTTATAGTTTTAGCACTAAAAAATAAAAAATATATAGGCTGTATCACTACTAGAATTAGAGTCTGCGTAAAATGTAATTCAGTATAACTACTTGTGAAAACATAATATGCCCTTAAGGAAGATTTCAAAGAAGCCAGTTTCTCAGTATGATTTGGGGAGGAAACAGTTCATTTTCTGTGTGACAGAATGCTTCACTGTCACTGATCATTTCAGTGTTGTAATTAGGAATGTCTCTGTAGTGCAATCCTAACCGAATATAAGCTGCGCAGAATATGGAACGCAGAGGGAGGAAAATGTTGGAATAATGAAGACAAAATGCAAGTTGGACATTAATCATCTAAGGCCCTCATCAGCAAAAGCTTTGCCCTATGCGAGACAGATGGAAACCTATCCGGTTGACGCAAGTGTTTTGGAAGACAAAGTTGTTCTAGAATGGCTGCGCAGTTTGATTGCTACCTTGGTGGGGAGGAAAAGAAGCAAAGCCCAAAGTTTGATGGAACGCAAACTTTAAACACAAAGCAGCAGGGCATCTAGAAAGAAGGAGAGAAAGCCAGAGAGAGGAAGAGAGGGAAGTCAGGGGCAGAGATATATTGGCCCAAATACCAGGTTCAGTTGCTCGAGGAACTTAAAACCACAGATGACAGCAAGGGTCGTCTTAAACATCAAGATGGATAGGTCCGCATGACACTGCCAGACACGGTTAAATGTTCGTCTTGCTAGATACAAATAAGTGTCTCAACAACTTACACTGATGGTTCATACATAAATAAAAGTTGGCATGTTTTTTATAGATGATATCAGACTTTTTGGTAAAAGAATATAATTTGGACTGATCACAGAAGAAAAATCTGTTGAAGTTTGCTTTTGTTACAACATATTTTCGTTGCACTAAAAAGCATTTGAACATCATTTTGCAGTTAAAAACATACAGTGTAATTATTTGAAGCCTTACTGACAACATTACTGTGCAGTCTTCTATTTTATGCTTTCTGCATGCTGCTATCATGGGATTAATAATGGACCATGTTCTATTCCAAGTTAAATTAGCTACTTAAATGAAATTCCAAAGTTAAATCATGGTTAGTGCTCATGTTTCAGTTATAATTTCTGAGGATGGATCTAAAAAAAAATCTTATAAACGGTTGAAAAAAATAAACTTAATTAGAAAATCATTGAAATTGTTTATTGAAGCATACCCATCCTTCCCCAGGAAAAGATTACTTGTCAGAGAGCTCAGATAAGGAGCAGGTAGTGCCTAGTGCATCTGAACTATCCACACTGCCCACATATGGTCCACATTAGAGTGGGAACAGGCCAGAGGGCTCCACCCCCACACACCCCTGAGTGGTTCAGCCTGATGACAGACAGCTTCTGATTCCACATATGTTGAAATCCAGAAAGCGTTACATGCCCTCTTTGATACTGGGTGATTTATTGGGCCTTGGCACCAGTTGCAAATGTCTTCAGCGACAGAGAGGCTCGTCTGTGTAAGCGGATAGTGTCTATCAAATCACAGGCCGGCAGCACAACAAATGCTCGGCCGTTTCCACACATTATTCAGGCTTAGGGAAGCCATGCCTTCCACTCAGCCCATGTCCTGTACACTATCACTGCACATTTGTTAACATTGTTCTCATGACAACCTTCTTACTCGGATTAATCCTTAACTAACTAACATGATGTATTTGTACTGACATATATTTGTACTGTATTGTAATTGTTTGTCTAACATTGATTCAAGAGCTGGACAGCTGTGCCGTGGTGATGGATTCACAAAAGGAAACTTGTTATTCTTCACACTGGATTGCAATAAAAGAAAAACAAATGAAATAAATGAGAAGAATAGACAGTGTAGGTGCAAATGATGTATCATATAACATGAACAGCACAGTTGTAGTAAAATATATACCTAAGGTATACCTCAGCATATGTTCCAGGCATTATGTATTGGTATAATGAAATCAGTACAAGCATTTACCTAACATTTGCATTTCACAGCATTTCTACACTTATATAATTATTTCTTACAAAAAACAGTTAGCTGTAATAAAACTATTTGCTCTTGGAATATATGGCCGGCAAATTTCATCCTCATCACTATTCCACTGTAGTTCAGGTCAGGGTTAAAGGCTGAAAGGCTTGGTAGAACAGTTGGAAAAGCTCAAAGTTCAAAGCTGTGGCACAGCAGTTATGTTAATGGAGACATGTCCTCACAGTACCATAGAAAGAAGGGATGAATCTTTCTGTCTCTCCATCACTCTCTCTCTCTCTCTCTCTCTCTCTCTCTCTCTCTCTCTCTCTCTCTCTCTCCCACACTCATTCACTAAACAAATACCCCAGTTTTCTCCCCAGGCCTAAATTTACTACTCAATAAAGTCAACACGCTAAGAGGTCAAACAACCAGTCAAGCTAATGATGCTTCGGTCTTGATGGTGGGCTCCCCTGAGCACATGAGGCACATGCACTGGACTAACAGATTTAGTGCCCCACTTAGGTCTATAAAGCATGTTACAATAAATTGTTTTAAAGACTAATTCACTGATTACATTTCACCAGGACCCTGATCAGGATGAAACAGTAACTAAGGATGAATAAATGAATAGAAATTTGTTTGGGTTGAAATGGTGCCTCATAGTTCTAGGATCTTCAGTTTGAACTCAGCTTACTGTCAGTGTGGAAAGTCACATGATCTCTGTGTGACTGTATGGTTTCTTGCAGATTAACTGGATCTCTTACTGTCCAAACAAATGCAGGTAGATGAATTAGTTAAGATAATTGTCCCATATGGGTTCCTTGCACTTGTGTTCCTGAGGCAGGCTCAAGATTCATACCTTACCAAGATATCGAATATGAATGAATTGATTTATTTGTTTGTGCAATCTTGTTTCGCATCCTCCTTCCTAGAAGTAATGCCAGTTGGGTCATTTGTTCTAGAGAATTCTTTAGGTTAACTTGTTTAAAAAGAACTAAGTAGTTCCACTATTTCTTATAGCACCAATTCTCAAAGAACCCTGTTTCTACATTTAGTTTGTACTAAATATCCATAAAATTATTTTAAGCCAGAGGTTAATCAAACAGTATGAATTTTGTGTTAATTAACGTTAGAAAGACAGAGCTCGGGTGACAGTAGACCTTTTGGCAGGCACATAAGTTGTGCTGGATTAATGCTCGGGGTGCTATAATTATACTTCTAACCTCTACTTAAACATGATGCTAGATAAACACATCTAGACTGACCATCGTCTACTCAGATTCAAAACCAAAACAGAACAGATAATTCAATTAGCTAAATGAAGCTCATGCGCTAGTAAATAGGGATTGATAGGGATGTACACACATGCTCTCATAAGACTAATTACCTATTGAGTTTCTTTGACCATAAGGATAGCAGTGTGGTTCTATCCTTAGAACTAAATCTGCTGTTCCCTGCCGATCCTTAAAAGCAATACTGTCACTTATTTTATATTTAGTGTGAAACCTGAGTTCAGATCTGACATTAGTGCTTTAGGACAATGGCTTGCATGCAAACAAGGTGTTTTGCTATATCAGGGATGCCATAATTACATTTCAAGTGCATATATGAATATCTGAACATCACTGATGGTCATTCTAAATAGATGCATCAAAAGTGAACTTCAGGGCAATTACAGCAGTAATGTTCAGTTAGACCTGACAGATAATGCACATGTTCAAAGTCATAATTGACAGCAAAGAGGAACTGGGTGACATCCTGATTTTTATTATGACTATAATTTTGTCCAGCATTAGCCTAGGCATGCCTATGATAACACACAGAGACTGAGAGGAGATAAAGACAGCAAAACTGCTTGTCTATTTCTCTGAACAAGATAAGTGGTCACTGGAATCCCAGACTCTGGAATGACATGGGAAGAGGTGGAGGCTGAGGTGGAGGATAAGATTTTGCCAACAGAGTTGGACTGATGGAGTTAGCTTTCAGCTAGCCAGTAATGACAAGTGTGGCATGACTGCTTTGCAGTATGTATGTGATTGTTTATGAACATGAATCGCAATGTGTAGTGTCAGAATATTTAATTTGCATAACCTATAGGAAATGTATTTCTAAAGGCATAAATCAGTCCTTATTTTTTTCCTTGCTACAAATTGTTTCTTTTAGTTACCTGTGTCCTAAATCCTAATTCAATTTGCAGTGACCACAGCTACAAACATACTGCATGTTTCGTTGTAATATCTTGTGTGTTTACTTGTGGCCTCTGATAATTAGCCCAGAAGTAATGACTGTGCAATGATGACAGCCGCTGCAACCTAATCCCACTTCTTTTCCTGCCGCTCTGCCCTGCCCCAGCAACTGCAGGGATGGTTGTGTCAGGTCTATTTTTGCGCCTGGCTGCCAGAGTACTGCTGGCGCCAGCCCTGGGGACCTGCACTGCTGAAGCTGACAGGGCCGCAGTGCTTATTCACCCCTTTGCCCCCTGCTGCTAGTATAAGAGTGGAGCAGGAACCCAACACTAAGAACACTGTCAGTGCAGGTCAGGCTCAGGGCCTTTGAGGGCAGCAGTGGGAAACATCACAGTGATGTTTCCAATTTGTATTCTCAAGGCCATATTGGTCTATAGCCCAAGGTACCTTGAAGCACTGGTAATTCCAGAAAAACATATAGGTCATTGTGAAAGTCTGTAGTAGTACAAAGGTGACCAGTCTTGAAGATATAGATCGGTATCACATGAGATGCAAAGCTTCTTTAAGCCCTGTTATACAACCAGTAGAGATCTCTTAATACAAAACTGCTATATGCTCACAGAATAGCCATTTCTGCTGTTGCTAATGGCCCCTGGTGATGGCTCATTGCCCTATGCATCATGTAGCTCCATTTGTTTAGCTATACAAGCGATGATTTCAAGCCTAATTTAAGCAGTTTGCTCATGAGTACACAGTGATTATGACGTCACACTGTGATCAGCACCACAAGCTTTGTTCAGTCAAGACTGAGAGACTGAGATTATGTATAACCACAAGTTGGATCTCTCTCAAATCTAAAACAAACAAGAAAGGAATGAAGCTCATGTCACCCAGCACCATGATGGCTTTAGAGTGCAAGCCAGGGGTCTTACTCCAATTTCTGTAAAAGCTATGTGGAGTACCCCATGGAACAGCTTGGACCCAGTATGGAAGAGAGATTTTAACCCTTTGAGACTGAAATTTTACTGAAATTCAAATTTTAACCCTTTGAGACTGAAACCTCCATTGTAATTAAGCATTAATACTTCTCAAAACTTTGAGTAAGAGAGATGATGTTTGTTAGCGATATCAGACTAAATGTTTTCCTGATTTTTACCCCATATTCTCCCTAGATTGGTCACCAATCATCTATCTCTCTCTCCTGTCACATGATAGCTACAATGTGTAATGATGAACTCTTTCAGACCCTTAAAGCTTTCACCACTGCTTCTCAATATTTTCAGCAAGAGTAAAGCTGATCCTGTGAAACTAGAGATATTAGTCTAACTAGCCATTTTGGCTAACCACTATTACATGACAGCTACAGCAGCTGTGCATGCTACATTGTAGGGCAGCTGAACAAACTTTGAGGAAAGTGCTACCTGTCCCCTTTCCACACACATGTACACATACATGCATGGAATTGGCTAGTGACACTCAGGATGGGAGAGATAGTAGCACCCCCACCGCCCTCCCAACCAGAGATCTTCATCCAAATTTGCTCTTGTGGATTCCTGGCCATGGTTGGCTGTGGCATCATTGGGATTCTCTTGATAATAGTGCATAAGCTTTCTTGTTGTGTTCATTGAGAGAACTTTAGTTATCCAGTTGCTCCCTGGATTTGTAATTGTTTAAAATCCAAGGCTGTTTTTTTTTTTTTTCATTTTGTCTCCAATTCACATATCAAGTTTCAAGACCTTATTTATGCATGATGGGATTTAATTTTTTTTTAACAAATTTCTATTTGTAAATATATGAAACATTTCTAGAAATATAACAGAAGGTAGAATTTTTAATAATTCTATTCCAATATGCCAGTTACCAAAGCAGGACCACACTACAAACTTGTTAATGCCACACATTCTAGTCTTATGTATTCAGTGGCCAGAAATATACTAGCACCTACACAAAATATATACAGGCTAAGAAAAAAAACCCTGATATAACAACGAAAAACCATTTCAATCTATTAATCTATTTTTCACTCCTCCTTATGGTCAAGAATCCAAACAAAATCCACAGTACCCTACAGGGTTACAGGTCCTTGTAGAGCTTCCAGGTTGACACCTTTGCTCTTGAAAAGCAGACACTAACATTTAAAATGGCTAAGGGACTCAGGAGTCTGCTGCTCATGACCTCCAAATGGTATTCATTCCTTGTGCGTGAAACATTTCTGTTGACACCCGGCAATGCGGTGTTGATGAGTTAATCTAGCAGCTGAGTGTGTCCTTTAACTACACCCGCCCCTCCACACACAAACACATACACCCCCCCTCCCCGCAACACCTCTCCACTCAATCCCCTGCTGCTTTTCAAAAAAAAAATAATAATCTAATGAACATCAGGAATCAATTTATAATCCAGAGTGATGCTTCATCCAAGGTGTCTCCAAAATCTACAACAAAGTCTGGTGGGGTCAGTTGGGAAAATCTGAAATTTGGTGTAAAGGGTTGTTAGGTTGACGCAGTAGGGCAACTATATGAGGATTAACGATGTCTCATGTCCTATATCCCAGGTGTCAAAAACAAGATCAGTAACATGAATGAGTAGGATTGAAGCCTGGAAGCTTCACTAAGCTCTTTCTGAATTGAACTTTATGAGCCAAGTGAAATCTAATTGTGGCTCATTCTTATGCACATATGATTCAACTGCATCACTCACACCTCTCATGTTCCCAGCACATTCTGAAGATCACGGAGGAGTGTGAGGGCAGCCAATTACTTTAGCACTTCTGGAACTGGTCCAGGAAGCAGCTCAGGCTAGTATAAATAGGTTTGGCGTATGTTATTCTATGAATGTGAAACATATCCTAGTGACCCTAGCAAGTCTTAGCTAGTGAGTATGTGCTTAGCAGGTGCTACCTGAAGGAAGCATTTCAGGTAATGTGTATACATTTGTTTTGAAAAGTGAAAGATAAAAATACTTTGCTATTCTCCAGATTATAGTTGTAGTTATAGACATATAGTTTTAAGTTTTATAGTTTGGTCTCAGGATTGGAGACCTTTTAAAAAAATTAAAATTAAAATACAGAAAGGAAAAAGTAATGATTACCTGTATAAAAAATTCTCTGCATAAAAAGCAAAATTTGCAAAATTTGTCTGTTAAAACTGTGTTAACTTTAAGAAGATGTCTGAACAATAAATGTCACAAAGCAAGTTATGGACAAAGCAGACTGCATGGAAAAAATGTTCACTGAATGTTCTCACACACACACACACACACACACACACACACACACACGTAAAGAAAAAAAAATCACACATTGTTGGGTTCTTTGTATTTTGGAGTTTTAAACGTTATACACTCATGAGAAGAATTAGTACCACATTTGTGGCCTTGTTAAAGCTTTTTTAAGGGGAAAACACTTTGTGAAGTTGGGTGAAAATATGACAAATTTCCAACTGCATGATCCAGAGTGGTTTTCAACAGTGTGGGAAAGTCCAAGTCCCTCTCAGCAGGGGGGTGCCATGGTTTCATCTCACTGACATGAAGGTGGCAGTGTTGGAGGGATCCTCTCTCTCTCTCTCTCTCTCTCTCTCTCTCTCTCTCTCTCTCTCTCTCTCTCTCTCTCTCTCTCTCTGACAGCTCGTCTGACAGACTGGAATGTTCCCTGTGAAAACCCATTTTTACAAGCTGAGAACGTGCTTAATGATGTGCCTGTTTCTGAAAAGGATGGGGGAAGTGAGAAAGTTAGGTTTATTTGCTGACACCTACCAACTATACAAGATATATGGCAGCTTTTGCTTTTAAGATCAGTGATTTGTTATGAGAGGAGGTGAGAAAAAAAGAAGAGATGAAGTGTTTTTAGTGATTATTGAGCAGTAGCATTAGTGTGGTGAACCATTTGTTGTCTGTTTTGAGAGGCCATTCGATTTAGCCTGTCGACACAAAGATAACCCTCGCCAGCTAAAGATAACACCCCCACCCATTTTCCCCCATTATACTGATGTAAATTCCAGAATATGACAAATACATATGTCAAAGTAGAGACAGAGATAAAATAAAATCTGAGCCATGAAATTACTGGAACAGGTAATGTTGCAGCTGTGACGAGCTACTTCATGGTAATCTTAAATTTCTTTCCCGTCTGAGCAAGATCAATTTTTAAACTTAGGTTATGGAACTTAGTTGTAAACCAAAGTAACAGATAGAATACTAAACTCTGGTAGGTACTATGGTATGTTTGATATACACATATTTAATGCATGAAACTGAAATAATTGCTGAAATTACATTAGTTTTCTTTTGATTTATTATTTAAAATTTAAATCATCTTAAAACCTATAGTCGGACATTTTAGTGTTTATTTTTCACATTACAGTACTTACTTTTTATCATTTCCAGCTCAAGTGGAGATGATTGCGAGGTGCTCACATTAACACCTTGAGGCAATTTAGTTATTTAGCTGTTTCCTGCATTATAGAGGGAGGGAAAATAGACCCTATGGGTTTCTTCAGGACATTCTGCCAAATTTTGCTTTTGTCCATCCATTCTTTTCTGTACTACTTGTACTACTCTCTGAACCTTACACAGATTCACAGGGAGCCTGGAGCCTATGCCAAGAGACTCAGGGCACAAGCCTGTGGACAGGGTGCCAGCTCACTGCAGGGAATAACCACACACCCTTTCACACACTAAAGACAATTTAGAGATGCCAGTCGGTCTACAATACATGTCATGTTTGGACTGGAGAAGGACTCTAGACTGAATAAAAGAAATCCTTGAAGATCATGCAAACTCTGCAAACACAGGACAGGGACGATACTGGAGAGTGTCAAAGTGTGAGACAAACCTGCTAACCAATAAGCTATAGTGCCCTTCCCGAGATTCAATAAGTATTATGACTAAAATAATAAATAAATAAATAATAAATAAATAAATAAATAAATAAATAAATAAATAAAGATTAAAATCATGAGATTTGTGTGACCAGTGTGTTTGTTTCAAATACGTAACCCCTTTACTAAAGGAATGCAGGTCAGGTAAGAAATGTCTGTTAATAATTAAAAGTAAATGTAATCATAAATGGTACTATTGATTTTTACATTTGAACCTAAATGAAATTTGGTTTATGGCTGTAAATTAGTTTATGCCAGGCAGCTTCCTATCAGGCAGAAAATCATTGCATTACAAGGATAACCTTTAAAGATTTAAATCTAGACCAGGATTTCTTTAAAGCTGCTTTGTTGCACTCATTATTATTATTATTATTATTATTATTATTATTATTATTATTATTATTATTATTATTATTATTAACAGCAACAACAACAACAACAACAATAATAATAATAATAATAATAATAATAATAATAATAATAATAATAATAATAATAATAATAAACAATTATGATTATGTTACTAATAACAATAACATAGTGTTATATTAAAACTAATCTTCAATTATCTATCTATCTATCTATCTATCTATCTATCTATCTATCTATCTATCTATCTATCTATCTAAAATGTCAGAAGTCAAATAAATAAATGTACACCTTTAAAAAACCCTTAAAGTGTCTATGAAGATCGGTTTTCTAAAAGTGTAATTTATTGTCCCTCCCCTAATAATTTTAATTATACACAGGTTTAGCTACATTTATATTAAAATAGTAGATACATTTTTGTTAATGCCACACATTCTAGTCTTTTGATTATTGATAGATGTTTTCAGTTATACCAAATGTATTATTTTACATAGATTATTTATTTCTGTATATATTCTATGTCTGTATATTTTGTGTGTGTGTGTGTGTGTGTGTGTGTGTGTGTGTGTGTGTGTTTGGTTGTTCATCTTAGCTTGCTGTAGTCATGGTATCAAACAGTACTGTATCTATAGCCTTGGTGATAGACTCCTCAGCCACTGGATTATGGAGGATGATGTTATGATCCAACAATTTGCTGCCACTTTATCTCATACCTGTAAAAGCTTAAATGTGACTTCTACAACACCATCCATCTGTCTTGTATTTACTTCAGAAAGCTGGATTTAAAGTAAAAATCTCACATGGTATTTCTTTAGCTTTCCAGACCCAAACCACTGCTAATACTGATAATAATAATAATAAAGCTAATGTATTAATGGAAGAATGGTTATATATCACATCCTAGTATCAGCTGGTCTTCATATGTGAAGTTATAAAGTTTAGGGGTAGGCTAAACTAAAAATAAAAAGATTTTGAAAAAATCTACAGTATATTGCCACAATGATTATCATTATTTTAGTAGCAAAACATTTGCTTCAAAAATTATTTAAAGTATTCATAACATAAATAATTTAGTTAATTTTATTTTTTAAACCCTGACCATGGATAACATACAATTTCCTTTTTTGTTCTAAATAATATTCTATTTCTTATAATACATGTATTTATATAATACTCAGACTTTGTTTCTCTTCTGTGGTTACTGCTTGACTTTATCACCACCACCACTACTACTACTACTACTACTACTACTACTACTACTACTACTACTACTACTACTAATAATAATAATAATAATAATAATTAATCACAGTTAATTCTGTTCAATTCACTCAAACTCGATTTCATCTTGTCCCCTTTTTGAGCTCAGGATATGCAGATAAATTATTTTAATAAACCATTAATACAAATATCTAGATTTACTCTGTTGAATTGTGTTTCATTTGATAGAATATGTATTATATTACCTTAAAACACAAATAGTGGTGCATTTTAATAGTATTATAATATGATATATCTAAATTCATCTATATTTTATTTATTTGCACTGATAATGTTTTGTAAAAAATATATATATATAATAATAATAATAATAATAATAAATATTCATTTAATAATTTTTCTAAAATACCTACAGGTGCTCCAAAAAAAATAAAAATTACAATCTCATTTTTACTGTAGTAAAGTAAATAACATTTTTTGTACTGTAGTAAAAGACCTGCTCATTTCAGTTTATGCAGTTATCATTTAGCAGTATTGTGTATGTAGCTAGGATTAGCAGAATATGTAAAAAGTGACAGGTAAAGCAAAGTGTGTCTTAAGTGTTAAATTACAATTAATTGCTCTCCATACCTTTATTATTGCTCATAAAATGTCTTTATCATATTTGGTTTAAAGTGATATATATATATATATATATATATATATATATATATATATATATATATATATATATATATATATATATATATATATATATATATATATATAAGGCTTAACAATTATGGCCAAGTTATGACTATTTAATTTTGAAAACAGTATGCTTCCTTGAAACCTGTTTTATTTAGAAAAAATTGCCTATGAAAGGTGAACTATTAGGTTTACACTTATTATTGTGAGTGTCAGTCAACTAAATCATCTGCATTAGATAATAATTAGGAACATACAGCACTAATTAATATTAATCTGTTCGCTTTACATCTTGGACTTCCCATTAGATTTTTGTCTTATTTGCTGAAGCATTTCACAGACGTGGGAATTATTGTTTTCTTCCTGATGGATTTTCCTGCTATAGATTTAGTCTCAAGAAGTTTGCACTTCATGGACTAAAGAAGAGTTCCAATGAGTCACGTACAGCACGGGAGTCATTATTTTTTAAGTACTGCTATCTACAAAATGCTACTAAATATGTGTCATTAACAGGAATGCTGGCCTTTCCATAGCAGTTAATAATATTTGATATATGATATTTGATATTAATATATGACCTATAATCAAGTAGTAAACTGTTTATTAATTAGTAACAAAGCAAAACACATGATCTGTTTGTTATTAAAGAAACATATTTTTAATGTTTGACCCATAAGGCTTACAAAACACTTCACTGAACACCACATCACTAGATTTACTGTTGATGTCTGCCAGTTGTTACTGAACAATGTTACTCTTTGTTATCCTCAAAGCAGATTGTCACACCTCCGTATTTAACTCACAAATGCATTATGCTTCAAAGGAAGCAAGAGAACAACACGAGGCAAATCATTAAACACATACATCTTGTGAATCTGGAGAGAACAAAAGCATGCCGATGACTTTTGCCCAAGTGTGTGTGTGCTCGGGTAGGTGGGGTCAGCTGTGCCTTTTGGCACGGGCATTTTCCGGAGGTTGGCGCTATGCCACAACCTTACTTTCACCAGACCGGTAATACTTGCTACTATTTATAAAGTCAGAGCAAATGTCTCACAATGGACTTCACACAATAGCCTTAGCAAAAAAATGGGCCAGCAAGAGGGCTGGTTAGCATGGTTTAAATAAGAAAAGAGAGCATGACAGCCTTTCTTCTGTAAACAGGAAGAAAGGAGAGGTTTGTTGGCTTAGAGTTATGGTAAGAAAAGGATGTTAAGATGGGTGTTCATGTAAATAAAAAAATAAATAAATAATAAGGATTAAGGAATATGGTGCCCATGCCAGATTCCCATTAGGCTGCTGATAATAATGTAAACAAAGACACACAAACTTTTAACATGCCCTTTGATAACTGAGCACTACCACAATGTTAATTTCTCTTCTAAATATAACCTGTGTTTGTGTAAAATGTATGCACATAGTGTCACATATAACACACAATTTTCTCATAATTTGTATTTAACAACCCTTGACATTTCAACATTCATCATAATTTCCACATTTTGATTTGACCATTGCATGAGAATTACATAGTATTTATTATATTTGCATTAGTGTATTGATAAATTGATATGTACTTTGCACAATTCCGAGAGCTGAGGGGCCTCCCTGTTTAATATATAAATTAAATGAGTTCTACTATGTACTGCTTAAAACCATTATCAAATTGTTCTGCCTTTAAGCACTGCACTTAACACCCAGCTGCTGCTAGACCCTTGCAACGTGGCACCCCTGCCTTTACAAAAGCAAATTTGAAAAATCACAATGACAGCTCAATTACTGTACCATGCATAAATAAAGAATAAAACCTAAACCACTCCACTACACACAAATATATCTGCACAAAACCCATGTAGGACCACCTTGGCTGGGCTTCACATTTTGTTCCCCTGCAGGAAGACTGTGACAGAACCCTTGCCATGATGGCAGTGTGGGACATCTGGTAGGCTGGAGAGAGAGGGAGCACCTGTTTTGGCAGTGTTATGCACAAGGACTACAGCACTCCTTATGCACAGTTGTGCACTGTATTAGTTGCGCCTGATCATGTGTAGAGACAGCCTTAGCCCTAAGGCCTCCACACTATCTCAAATTCCTCATTAAACCAGTAACAGGAGACGCTGAAACACAGCATGGGTGGGTGGTGGTGTAGTGGTGTTGGGGGTTGCCCATTTGTATGTGTATGTAGCTTCTTATACTTCTGGTTACTATCTGTAGGAAATGTTCGTCTATAGTTATACAGTTCCAATAAATGATTTTGCAAGTGTTCACTCATAAGCATATGATGTAGAATTCAGAATGCACAAACATCTGTATGTACCTGTGAAATATAGGCATATATGTACATATATATATATATATATATATATATATATATATATATATATATATATATATATATATATATTATATATATATAGATAAATATACAAAAAATAAAGAGCCTCAAATATTGTGGAATTGCTGCCAAACCAATCATTGCTAGTCCAAGGAACTGATCACGCACCTGAAAAATGTGAGCGAAGAACATATCCAGCTACTCCATCACAAAGTACGGAAAAGAACTGATTGGCCAGACCGAGGAAAGCAGCTGAGCCTGGGGGATGAAAAGAAGTAAAGACTGCATGGTGCTTTCTATGTCCATTTGGCACAGTCTCTAAGCCTCCATGGGTCAGGTTTACATTATTAAGAGGTAAGCACACTTTGACACGTTATTCATAGACTTTGCAAAAGTCCATGGCTTTGGGCCAATCTGCTATCGTGACTGAATGTGCTTCTGCGTGATGGTTGCAGGGCTAATAAGGTGCCGAGAAAAGAAACAGGGACAAAGAGCATATGATCCAAAAGTTTCTCCTGTCTGCCAAGTCTCCAGGAAACAGACATGTGTGTGTGTGTGTGTGTGTGTGTGTGTGTGTGTGTGTGTGTGTGTGTGTGTGTGTGTGCGTTTCCTGTCCTTAAGCCTGAACTATGAATCTGGTTTTAATGAAATTATGAAATAACTGAAGTTTGGGAAAACCACCATCCCTGAAGCTACACCTTCTTCATAACTGGCTTCCTATAAATTCCCATCTCTCCCTTTTCTCTATGTGGCCACAACTCTTCTGTCTCCCTGATCATCTCTTAATGATTTCAGCCACATCCTCCCTCAATGCTTGTAGCCCCTGTGTCTCTCAAGGATCTCTCTGTCTGTGGATCATCACAGCCCCTTCATCTCTCAAGGATCGCAGATGCCCTGGCCAGTCTTTCTTAAGACACCATGGCGTATTTCCCTCAGTCTTTCTGCCAGTTGCAGCCCTTCTTTCAAGGATAGCAGAGACACACGCAGGATCTCTTTAAGGACCACTGATGCTCTCACTCAGTCTCTCTCTCTCTCTCTCTCTCTCTCTCTCTCTCACTCAAGTATCACAGCCTCTCTCCATCACTCCATTACATAGACACTCCTTGAGACAATTGCAAGGTCTGCCTTCTTCCTCCCATGACCATGTCCATTCTTCATACCTTCAACTTAATTTAATCAGCACATTTCACTACACAGACATCATCCTGCTCATCCGCCTGAAAGTCAGACAAGTTCTTAACCTTTGGCAATCATACCTATACCATCAAGTTGAAAGTAGGTTGCATTCACAAATAAAAAGTGTTAGGAAAAAAAATGGGTTCGGGAGAAAAACTGTATGAAGTTTCAACTAGTTCCTAGTTAACTTTTGCTATTTATTTGACAGTACAGTCTGCAGATGCAAAAGTATATGCAGGAAATCATAAGTCAAAAATTGTGTACAAATAGGACATAGAAGATGGTTTGAAATGAAGTACAAATGACTATAAAATATGTGATTAAATATGATTAAATATACTAAATAGAATACTGTCTTATAAGGCCTACAGTTTACATGAGGTAATGTAATTATCATTTTTATCACTAGGATTTTAGTCCCATCTGAGTTATGTCAGTAATTTGTCAGACTAAAACCTTCTTTGTCTGCCATTTTTGCCTAGTATAGAAGATCTGCAAAAATAAAAGGTAAAATACACCCCTACCAATTACCAAATTGGTAAGAATTTTTTTTAAACTGGCACCAAAAAAAGAAGGGTTATTTTTAATAGAACTGTTTCTTTTTTTTTCTTTTTAGCTATGAGTTAATAGTCAGATGAAATATCAATCAAACTACTATAGACACTACAGATATGTTGTATCAGATATTCTTGTAACGTCACTTAAACATATGATTTCTGGAAATCATAAAAATCTAATAAATTGTACCAAATAAACATAGTGTGGGTAGTAACAGTTAGTCTCTGAATGTGATAAGTTGACCCTGAAAAAATCAAGAAAATCCCTGAGAAAATGACGTGGCTGGCTAGCAGGGCACCCTCGGTTCCCCTTCATTTATACGTTCTAATCTGTAAAGGACACAGCCTCTTTGTGGTGTGAGGGCCAGACTAGTTCTCACTTTTTATGCTTTACAACCTTCTCAGATTTCCCCAGACCTGCTCAAGTCTACAGCACTCTCCAACCTGAGGAAACATGTTATGCTTGGAGATGTGCCACCTACCAAGCCAATAAACCAAATTATGCTATGGTGTAAGTTAAGGACCTATGTGTGAGTGTGACTGTGCGCATATGCTTGTGTTATTATGTTTTCAGCATATTCCCTTCAGGATGTAAGTTTCTGAATTCCTAATAGCTCCACTAGTAATTTACTACACGCACTACACACACAAGCACACACATCTTAGTTTCACAATATTTCTCCTAGAGCAGGTCTTGGGGGAGAATTGTAGAAGGTCTGTAAGTGTCTCACTGACTTCTGCAGTGTATCTGGTATGTCAGCTGTGTGGATTTAGACATCATCATTTAACTAGTCAAGACACACTGACAGTACAATGTCTCACTGACAGTACAATGTGTCCCAAACGAGGAGCTTGTAGAGCTTGTTACTGAACTACATTATCTATATTTTCACTCTTTTTATTCCTGTATCCCTCTCTCATACTCAGCCGTTCTCCTTCTCTCGGATTTGCTTGCAGGTGTGTATGGCCTGCTGGAGGACTGAATTAGTTTAGGCTATAGACAATTTTGTGCTTTTTTTGTGTATTTGTCGCTCTAAAATGTTTGTCTGTTTGTTGGGAAACGTGCAGTACATCTTCCTTGATCAGTATTATACAAATGCATATGCTAATTTTCCCAACTTATACTCAGTTATCTTTTATTTCTTATGAAGTTGAACTTGTTTCTTGTCTCAATGTAATGGCTTGAAGTCAGTTCTGAAAATATTTGAAGGTCATATGAAAATGATGTTGACATTGATGAGACCATGTGTGAGCTGTATATTTCTATCCTAATCTACAACAGCTTACTTGGCAAAGCCTCTGTGGCCAATTTACTGTAATTCACTGGTTTACTTTGGCCACATCTCTTCTATGTACTGAATATAATAATGTGTGGATGGATGTGAGTTTGTGTATCCTAATTAATTATCTTTATTAACCTATGCTATCTTAATGATCTTAAGAAACAAAATTACAAATAGCTAATAGCTAATAGCAACTAGCTATGCACAAAATCAAGCTCCATGAATATGTTTCCTAAGGTTGGTATAGAAGAACTCAAGTTGCATACACAATGCCCTGACCTCAATGCCACTGAACACCATTGAGCTTGTGTGCTTGTGTCAGAATGAACAAAATAGTGAATGTTCAACCCATGACAGCACCTCTTGATCCAGTCTCGCCAAGGCTTTACAAGTATAGGACAGGAAAAGCTATATAAACTTAATACTACAGCTAAATACTACAGTTTGTTAGATCCCATTCCAACTAAATTACTGAAAGACGTGTTAAATACAGCTGGAGAGCATCTTCTCAATAATATAAATTCCTTATTATCTTTATGTAACGTCCCTAAATCCTTAAAGTTGGCGGTTATTAAGCCCCTTATTAAGAAACCTAATTTAGATCCTAATGAATTATCAAATTATATACCCATTTCAAACTTCCTGTTGTTATGTCTAAAATATTAGAAGAGGTTGTGTCTGTTCAACTGGGCTCCTTCTTACAGAAGAGCAACATCTTTGAAGAGTTTCAGTCAAATTTCAGGCCCAAAAACGGCTATTTCTTATCTTCGGACCAAGACTGCATCTCACTTTTAGTTCTACTTGATCTTGGTGCTGCATTCGACATTATACTTTAGATAATAACATCCTCCTAGATCGCTTACAAAATTACACAGGTTCAGTATTCAGGGACAGGCATTAAAGGCGTGGCGCACGATCTCTGAAAGCCAATGTTGACATTTGAAATCACCTAAACAAACACACCCCTAACCCAAATGGGTCTCACCCCTGTTTTGATAACTCCGCCCCACACATACATACGCAAACCAGGCAACTATTATAGCGGAACCTGCTGGGAAAGCTGGCCGAAGGTATATTTTTATCAATAAATGAACTCAATGAGTAATACTATGGCAATACAGTTCTCTCCAGCGCTGGAAAGCTGATCCTATATTAACATGGGTCCTGCTTCTTGCCTTATCATAAGCCTTTTTTCGCTTTTTGTTTTTATCCGCCATGACAATCTTTCAATTGCTTTCGGCTAATGTCAGACATGCGCACTGAACACTCTCTCCACCGAATATTGAGAAGACACACCCCTTTCTGCTAATTGGCTAGATGTTTGTTTTGTTAGTCGGCCCGACTCAGTATTATAAAGAATTTTTGAAACATTGTGCACCACGCCATTAAGATGGTTTAGATCCTACCTGTCTGATTGTTACCATTTTGTAGATTTAAATGGAGAATTCTCCAGTTTAATGCCAGTGAAATATGGAGTCACTCAAGGGTCAGTTTTAGGACCGGTGTTTTTTCCAGTATACATGCTTCCTTTTGTAAACATCATTAGAAGGCAAGAGTTTAGTTTCCATTGTTATGCTGAGGATATATCATCAAAACCAGCTGAAATATCTAAATTGTCTAAGCTAACCAAGTGTGTTAAAGCTATAAACTTTAATTAGATGACCTGTAATTTTCTGTTGTTAAACTTTTCTCTATTACTGATTGGTCTGAAAACCAGTACACAGAAGTTCCCACAATTCAACTTTCATTTAGAGGGATGTACTGTTACTACTAGCTCAACAGTGAAAGACCTTTTTATATAAAGAAGTTTTATATTAGACAGCAACTTGTCTTTTGAAAATCATATCCCACATATTAGAAAAACAGCCTTCTTTCACCCTAGAAATATTGCCAAGCTAAGAAACATCCTAACTTAATCTGATGCTGAGAAGCTAGTTCATACATTCATGACTATTGTAATGCATTACTAGGTGGTTGTCCTGCATCTTCAATAAATAGGCTACAGTCAGGCCAAAATGCCGCTGCCAGAATTCTTACCAGGACAAGAAAATATTATCATATAACCATA
This sequence comes from Tachysurus vachellii, assembly GCF_030014155.1. Lineage (NCBI taxonomy): Eukaryota > Metazoa > Chordata > Actinopteri > Siluriformes > Bagridae > Tachysurus > Tachysurus vachellii. The sequence continues at coordinate 10,419,054 of NC_083472.1, forward strand.
ATTTTATCATCTCTACACTGGCTACCTGTTAAGTTTAGAATTGATTACAAACTGCTGCTACTTATGTGCACGGCTCTGAATGGTTTAACTCCCCTGTTTCCAATCAGTCTTCTAACACACTGCAATCCATCATGCTCTTGGAGATCACAAAACTCAGGACTTCTGGTAGTTTCCAGAATATCAAAGTCTACTAAAGGCGGTAGAGCGTTTTTGTATTTAGCTCCTAAACTTTGGATTCCTCTTCCTGACAGTGTTTGGGGCTCAGACACACTTTCCCAGTTTAATTGTAGATTTAAGACATATTTTAGTCAGGCATACACACAATACTACATACTACAACCGTGTGCTCCAGTAGATACATTATTACATTATTATTATTATTATTACATTATTACTAGATTATTAGCTAGTTCTGTTGAATATTATGAACAGCAGCTATGCTGTTCCTATCCACTTTCTTCACTCTTTTACCCCTCCTGAAGCATCCAGTGCTTGTGCCAGCTTCAGTTTGTTCCACTTCTTAAAGATCACAAACATTCAAAGAGAAGTTACTTGTGGTCTCTAAGGGCAACAACCTCCTATTCAATTCACAATTGCTAGAGTTTATATGATTGTAGAAAGGAAATCATTTACAATAACACTCTCCAGTGTTTATAACAATTTATAATCACACACTCCAGTGTGACCCAAATGAGGATGGGTTCCCTCTTGAGTCTGGTTCCTCTCAAGGTTTCTTCCTCTTCCACCTAAGCAATTTTTTCCTTGCCGCAGTTGCTTCAGTCACCTCAGGCTTGGGGGTAAATGCAAACACATTTATTTATATTATATGTCATATATTAATCTTAAATTTGATTTGAAATTTAAAATTGAATATTAAGCCAAACAATGTATTTTGTGGCAAGCGTTACCAAAGGTTTTAACAGCTAATGTGTCTTGACTGATCAATTACTTATTTGAGGTGGAAAACTAGGGGAAAAAATTAATTTCTTTGAATTCCCACATTAACCGGCTCCTTTTATGTTCTGTCCAGTTTGCCTCAGAAATGAGCACAACGGGTATGCAAGCAGGAGTGATATTGTCAGAAGAGAATCCAAATCAATTTATCAGTTTGAATGGTCAGAATTTAGTCACCACTTGTCTGATGAAAGAAGCGAGAATGCTCTCAGGTGACTGACGTGGCAGCTGTGACTGCTTCACAGAGCATTTTGGGATTGTATCCCAGGGATGGGCAGCCATTCCTGTCCAGAAATCTGGCCCTAGCCCAGCCATCCATCAGTGGCCAATTCCAATTTTATTCTCATGGAATGATTCAGGAAGCACAGCCATGATTGAAGTAGCATTGTTAGACTACCGACACATCCACCGAGCAATACATAGCCAGTAATGTTTAGAATTTTAATTATTTCTGAAGTGATTTTTCATTTCAATGTAGTTCAACATTCAGTCAGAACAATTTAGAATAACTTAGAGCAGGTATATACAAGTTGTTCAATGTCTAGTATAAGATTAAACAGCTAGCTAGAACCATGACTGCAGAAAACACTTATATGTATCTCACAGAAGTGAATTCACCCGTCACATTTTTGTAAATATTTTATTATACCATTTCATGTGACAACACTGAAGAAATGACACTTAGCTACAATGTAAAGTAGTGATTGTACAGCTTGTATAACAGTGTAAATGTGCTGTCCCCTCAAAATAATTAAACACACAGCCATTAATGTCTAAACTGCTGGCCACAAAAGTGAGTACACCCCTAAGTGAAAATGTCCAAATTGGGCACAATTAGCCATTTTCTCTCCCTGGTGTCATGTGACTCGTTAGTGTTACAAGGTCTCAGGTGTTAATTTGGAGCAGGTGTGTTAAATTTGATGTTATCGCTCTCACTTTCTCATACTGGTCACTGAAAGTTCAACATGGCAAAGAACTCTCTGAGGATCTGAAAAAAAAGAATTGCGCTACATAAAGATGGTGTAGGCTATTAGAAGTTTGCAAAGACCCTGAAAATGAGTTTCAGCACGGTGGCCAAAACCATACAGCAATTTAACAGGACAGGTTCCACTCAGAACAGGCCTTGCCATGGTCGACTGAAGAAGATGAGTGCACATGGTCAGTGTCATATCCAGAGGTTGTGTTTGGGAAATATGTTTTGGGACATATGAATGCTGCCAGCATTGCTGCAGAGGTTGAAGGGGTGAGGGGTCAGCCTGTCAGTGCTCAGACCATACACCACACACTGCATCAAATTGGTCTGCATGGCTGTCATCCCAGAAGGAAGCCTCTTCTAAAGATGATGCACAAGAAAGCCCGTAAACTGTTTGGTGAAGACAAGCAGACTAAGGACAAGGATTTCTGGAACAATGTCCTGTGGTCTGATGAGACCAAGATAAACTTATTAGGTTCAGATGGTGTCAAGCATGTGTGTCGTCAATAAGGTGAGGAGTGCAAAGACAAGTGTGTCTTGCCTACTCTCAAGCATGGTGGTGGGAGTGTCAGGGTCTGGGGATCCCCTTCCTTTGGAGACTGGGATGCAGGGCAGTATTCTGACATGATAACAACCCCAAACACACCTCCAAGATGACCACTGAATTGCTAACGAAGCTGAGGGCAAAGGTGATGGACTGGCCAACCCTATTGAGCATCTGTGGGGCATCCTCAAATGGAAGGTGAAGCGTCTTGTGACGCTCTGGTGAACTCCATGCCAAAGATGGTTAATTTTGGTTAAAATATTGGTGGCCACACAAAATATTGACACTTTGGGCCCAATTTGGACATTTTCACTTAGGGGTGTACTCACTTTTGTGGCCAGCAGTTTTCAATGGCTGTGTGTTGAGTTATTTTGAGGGGACAGCAAATTTACACTGTTATACAAGCTGTACACTCACTACTTTAAATTGTAGCAAAGTGTCATTTCTTCATTGTTGTCACAAAAAGATATAATAAAATATTTACAAAAATATGAGGGGTGTACTCACTTCTGTGAGATACTGTGTATATGTTGTGCTGTCAGAAAACCAGGTTTTCACTGGTGAGTGTACATAAGTAGTACATTTAGATTATTTTGCCAGTGAAGCCAGTAAAAAGCTTAGCATTTAACTGTTAGCTATGGAAGTTCTAACATTTTGATGATGACGGTTTCCCAATTAAACTAAAAAATTACTGGACAGTGCATAAGAAACTACAAGCGACATGACTTGTTTATTAGTATACAAATATGGGAAAACTCAAACTGTTAGAAATCCTGCCACTTTTTCATTATCATGAACACCTTACAGTTAAAAATTACAGTAAAGGTAACGTTAAACAAACTCTGGACTGTAGAATATTTCCCTCAGAGCAGTTCAAATGAAAAACAAGCATGTGGTTTACCGTCCAACAGCGGCAGTTTCAGAGAATTCCTCTGTGAACAGGAAAAAGAGCCCTGTTTCTTGACAGAATCAATATTCTCTTTAAACCAAAAAGGAAATGAACTGAACTGTTGCCATATGCACAAACTTCAGAAAACTTTTTTGATCAGCGTTGATTAGACATACTAATGAAGTTTTCTATTTGCCAAGACCTCCATCCCATGTATAAAAAAAAAAAAAAAAAGAAAAGCTTTCTACATGATCATCAATGTGTATTTTTAAAGTGTGGGGTACCACAGGATCAGGCTGCCTTGTGATCAAGTTTTTAGACTTTGTTTCATGTGGGTCTCACTTTGTCTTATTCCATATTGCCCAAAGTCATCTAAATTATAAGTCTAAATGATAAATGAACTGACACAATAATGATTTTAGGATGATGAAGGGAAAATGAAAGAAATTATGATATAGCATTCCACAACAATAGAGTAACACATGTTCTGTGATCGAGAGCCCCTTGACCCATGACCCCGAACCGGCTGTATGAATCAACAAAACCTCCAAACACATACAAGTGGAGTGATTCTATGCATATGGAGTAAGCCATCACAGACATTCTGACAAGAATTTTTCCAGTGACCGAAGAATCTGTTTCAGCCTTTTCTGGATGAGGTTATAGTTTCTGCCAAGCCAAGAGAAATATTCTCAGGGTTTGGTTTCAGATAGATGATTGGGATTGATGAAGACTTATCTTGCTGTCTTTAGAAATTGTGTATAATAGTCAAAACATGATGGTGGTGTTTGTACTCCATGGCAATAATTATACATCAAACACAATCAAAGTTCAGTGACTCTCACACCACAACATTTCCTCTGATCAGTGCTTGATAAAATGTCTTCAAAAGCATTACACACACACTCTTGTCCTGTGCTTTAAATGATGGCTAGAAATCTGATTCATGCACTAGGAGAATTGTGGAAGGATTCAATTGTATTTTGTCTGAACACAATATTTTATATTTTGCCTAATCATTGATAAAAGAGAGCTCGTGATTGAATGCTCCTGGCAAGATTTTTTTTATTTGCTTGTGTTGTAGCTATTTATAACAAACGGGATGCAGAATGTACAGATAATTTATACTTAAGAAAAAGTATAAATATAAATGTGTGAAAAAACAGAAACATCCAAAGAAAAATATACTCAGGTGAAAATAAAAAAAAAGCTAAAACATTTAAATTATTAGAAAGTAAATGTTTTAGAAAGTAAAACAACTTTAATTCAATATCAAAATTTTTTATTAAATTTCTAAACCTGTTTTCATTTTAAGGTATATGCCATTTTGCCTGAAAACTTCACTCAGATTGCTGGTCCTATGCATGATGAATATTAAATCATTTGATAATAAATGAACCAAAAAAACATTATCTTGCAAATAACCAATATTGACCATTAGCTAGAATCATATTGCCTTGCTGCTGAGCCAATTCATGTTAACTACTGGAATCTCTGCTAGTCTAAGCTGGCAATAGTAATAAAAAATAAAACAAATAATCAATAGAAGTTGAGTAAAGTAGTAAAATTGCTGAAATATTTTTCAATAATGACTGCATGTGGAAGATATCAGCAATATGTTTTTGATAGCATTTTATTTTACCGTATCGCAACTAACAAATATTTTATAATTAAATATGTACAGTAGGTTACCTTATAAATAAAAGGCACATTATTTGACAGATATTGTAAGCTGCCAAATGTAAATGTACTTGGTGTTACAGAGGAACAAGTTCTCAGACATTATTGGGTGAATACAGAGTTCTTGCTATTAAACTTTCTGCAACTGGGAATTTTTTGCACATGCTAAGTAAGTAATGTGAAAAATACCTGATGAGTATTTCGGACATCATTTGTATTGTATATGATGTGATATTAATTACCCTTTACTTTTTGAGGTAGAAGATTTTTTTTTTAATGATCTAATGAAACAATTGCTATCTGTGCTTACTTGCGCATTTGAATAATTGACTATTTAGTGAATGCATGGAATTTTTTACATATTCATATTTACATATTTACTTATACATTACATATTCACACAAAAACGAATTTCTACTATAAATTTCAACATAGACAGTATTAGAGATTACTAATTAAACTAAACACTTCTCCACTGTAATAGAACCCCGATTTCTACCCTCAAAAATGCATCTCTCTCTCACTCTCTCTTTCTCTCTCTCTTGCTTGCTCTTTATATATAAATATGATACAAAGTCCAACACTGTGTTTACAACCTTCTCCCCCTCCTTTATTGCATTCTTTGAGTATTATAACACCAGAGAATGAAGCAGATACGATGTTCTCTCTTTCTCACTGTGTCTACATGAAAGTGTGTAAATCAATATGTATCTCAATTGGCAGTGTACCGTTTAAGATGTAAGACATCAAGGGAACAGCAGTGGTCTATCTCTCTCTGCCTGGGTCACTGGCAGTGCCGTAATTGTGTATGCTGTAAAAGCTCACTTCCCTCCAGAGACCTTCATGCTTGTTTACATCAGAGGGCTCTGATGTTATAATGGATGGTTAAAGCCTTGGAGAGAGGCTCCTTTGGAATTTTATGCTTTTTAACTTTTAACCATTGTAAAGCATTCAGCTGGCAGGTACAGTAGAAATCTGATGTTTAGTTCTTTGAGCTCGGAATGGGATGGATTACAGAGCACCGCTGCGCCACCGGACCCCCGTGACACTCAAGCCTTACTCACTGATGTGAAGCTCAAAGGATCTCATTTTCACACCATGTAATTTAATGGCATAGCTCGAGTTGAGATAATCTCTCAAAGTACAATAGGATGAGAGGGGTGTGTGTGTGTGTGTGTGTGTGTGTGAGAGAGAGAGAGTCTTAACATTACCATTTGGAGCCCAGAGGAATGCAAATCGCTTATTGATCTATTTATGGACAGAGCACATGTTGACCATCACACGTGGAAGCTTATTAGTTGTTTAAGCATTGGATGACAAATGTTGGTACTGTGAGTGTTCCAAGTGGGCTAGCACAAAGCATACCACTGTGTGTGTGTGTGTGTGTGTGTGTGTGTGTGTGTGTGTGTGTGTGTGTGTGTGTGTGTGTGTGTGTGTGTGTGTGTGTGAACCGTATAAACGAATGCATGTACCATTATAGCTGGACATAATATGTAAATGTGTGCACATTAGTAATATTACTCTTTGGCAACCAGCAGTTCTGCTGTATACGAATGCCAAAGGTATTTTGGAGAAGGTTCAAAAACATTGGAAGAAGTATTGGTTCTATGAATATTAATACATTTCAAAGAATTGCAGGTGAACAGTGCAGTCAGAAAGTGCATGTTCAGTCTCCAACTGCTCCACATAGATCTTTGTTACTTCAAATGGGCTGTAAGATGCCAGAATGATAGCAACTACAAAGAGATCTATTTCCTGTTGCACCTTAATGATGTCATGTGTATGCAGCATGCACTTAAACAGCACCAATCATATTTGTATTTATGGCATTCCTGCCTGATCCCATAGGGAACCACTCAGAGTAGAGCTCCTTTTGACAGCAGTACAAATTTATCTTTTGCTTTACGATATCTGCAAAATGAGTTCAGAATGCTTTTAAAACAGCTACATGCGTTTGGTGTAAAGACACATGTGTAGCGTCTGTTCGCTCATGTGTGCTCTCCCCCCCTCCCTCCCCCCCTTCTCTCTCATGGACCATAAATCGCTAGGGTCTCTCTTTGCTCAGGACCTCTCTACACAGAAACCATACTTTGTCAATAAAAAGCAGTCCCGAAACTTACATGCATAATTGTGAGTGTAGCAACTGTATACTTACTCATCTCCTGACCCCAGGCACAAAATTACCGAAGGCTGGGTCAAAGACATGTCTCACATGGCCTTTTTGGATCTGCTTTTGCACTTAATCACAGGACAACCAAGATCAGCGCAATTTTTCATTTCCAAAGTTAGAGAGCTGTCTTTAAGGTCTGCGTATTTTGTAGTGAAACCAGAGACGGCAAAAGTAACTTTGAACATTTTATTTAATATCGCTGCAGTGGTATCTAAAAGGAGCAATTTCATTACATGCTTAATCATTAAGTTAAGATAGGAAGAATTTAATCTTAAATATGAGATGTGGGCAATGTTATGATCGTTTAATTTGGACAGGGTGTCTATAAAATATGCCTCTTGCAATTTCACTCAAAGTGAGTGGCAATATATGGAATAAGTTTCATATTCCGCTTTAAAGTTGTGGCAGAGAGAAGGTAACTCTGAATGTATCTATTTCGTTTATTTATTAAAAAAAAAAAAAGTAATGTTATGAGGAAAAAAGCAATGAAACTAGGAAATGGGTTTCTTCTCTGCCATTGCAATAACTACATTAGATGATGGATGGGACTCTGGGGATAGCGTCACTCTTCAAGCAATTACGGTCTGTCTCATCCTGGAGTCGTCTTCATATGTGGTGTTGGATGGCAATTTCATTAGCTAAGATTAGAGGCGGATATGAGGAATTGCAGAACATTATTGTACTTTACTGCCTGAAAGAGCTGCCTTGTCATATATGGCCTGACAAGATCTGACAGATGTATTAAGAAGCGTGAGACTTGAGAGGAATCTTAAAGAGATCTCCTCCTCCTCCTTACTGGACCATTAGGAAGTGTTACTATTAGATGTTGTAGGTAGATAATGTAAAAACCAGAACTTTTGGGTAATATTTAAAAGCATGCTAATAAATGATATTCAAAATTCACCACATATCTAAGTAACAAGGATATATTTGTATGGTGCAAGCCAGAACACTAAATCAGTTCATCTAAAGCAATCACACAAAGGTGCTATAATCGTCACCAACATCTGTAATAATTTTTTTTTCCATTTTTGATATACATTATTCCCTAGAGCTCTTAATCTCTGACGAAAGCTTGATGGAGGTGATAAGCAGTTCTGGCTTGAAAATCCCCTCACGGCACATTTGGATATCCTGCAACAGTAATGACTAAAGTGGAGTGGCAACCATTCCTGTGCAGCAGAGGCAGCCCTAATGAGGCAAATAAAAACAGATCTGGAGCAGATGCTCTTAGTCAGGAGCCTTAAAACCACAGTTTTTCTTCCCCTCCCTTCTTTTCCCAGGAAATGTGTGCTTGGCGTAGCTGTCAGCAGTTCCGAGATGCTGATAGGGGATTTGCAAAACACTTAAGATTAATATTTAGGGGAGCTCTGGCAAGACAGAACTGTATCCTGGCAACATTCAGCCGCTGAAGGAGGTATGCAAAAGACAAACAGACGTTTGATGTGGCCGCACACTGCAGCCCTGACAGTCTTGACAAGCTAAATGTAGGGCTTTTTACTGGAACTTAATTTCTGTCCCTTTTTTATAGATTAAAAGATGTATTCTCCCCCGTGCCTGCATCTCTTACCAGTCAAGTGAAGTCACTGTCAGGGGCCAAAGATGAAAACATTCATTTTTAGAGATTAAAGCAAATTTAGGAGGTAGTGAAATCTTATCCTTGGAACTAATATGCAACTGGAACAGCCGAATCCAAGCCAATACCACAGGCCACAAACCCATTTGTAAAGGATGTTCGCTTAACTAATACAAGAGCATCAGAAATGTTTCAAATTTCATGTATCATGCTTAACAGTGTTGAGATGCCAGCCCCTCTCTTAAAAATGTCACAAACCTACAGTATGCGCCATATCATTACGTACAGTACAGAAGATTATTAGCCATTATCAAAGTCGAGGCAAATGTGTTGTTCAAACTGTAATTTGGTTTTAGAATTTATATGTTTTTCCATTAATACGTGCTCACGTTTCAAGACAAAGAGGTAACATATTTCCTCATCCCGTCCTCTGTGACTCAATGAACTGTTTCTCAATCCTTCTCAAAGCCAGAAAAGACGATGGATATGCTGCACTCCCCAAAAGGTGCAGCTGCAGAGAAGCAGATCAGGTGCTGAAAGAGGGCTGTCTCGAGATTCAGGCCCCTCGGACTGCCTAACTCACCGGCTCTTACTGAGCATGTGCACTGACCTGCAGTTCACTCAATGAGGAGATTCTCTGAAAACACATGCTAATCACTGCCAGTTGTGTCTTTGTGCATCCATAGCTTCATAATCACCGGCTTTGGCTTTGGCTTTGGATCAGTCAGATTACAAATAAACCAAAAGGAACACCAAGTTCATTCTTCAAGCATTCTGGTTTCTTCTCGCATCTTGTGTTTCAAAAAATTGACCTTTCCTCTGATCCATATTTTAGTATTTATCACATGGTTAAATTGCAGGAAATCTTTAAGAGAAACCTGTAACACATTGATTCTGTTTCTGGAGATTGCTGAGAGGCATGTTTGCCAGAAATCTGATTAAAATTATTGGATATAAAGCGACAAGGAGAAATGTTAGATTTACAAGTCAACAAAATCTCTTTAACAAAGAGAAATAAATCTATGAGTCTGTTGAAACTCAAAGAAGCCTAACTTCACACAAAGAAACAAGGCATTTAATGTGTGACTTTATAAAGGTCACGGGGTCCAAAATATTAGAAATTGATATAATTGCATAAAAACACTTGTTCGCACATAGATTCCTTACTTTTAGATTGACGTGCAATCCATACACCTCCTGATCTATAATTATACAAAGAGAAAACTTTACCTTTCTATGCCCAGGTCATTTTTGAGGTTCTCCATTAAACTTCATGGTTCATTGAATCAGAGTGTGAGCATCTGGTTCCCATCAAACCTTGGGGCCTTTATTATTGAGAGCATATTCTGGCCGCAAGTCACGAGAACTGTCCATGGAATCTGCCCCAAAGTTCTGACTGACAAATTTATACAAATGTTCATTTTCCCCTTTTCGTTTACAGGCTTGTTTAAAGCTGCAATAAGCCAGTAGTGTAAAGGTTAATGAAAGTACTAAACAGTGCAAAATAATTGCTGTGTATATTCCATGTGTGTTTGTACGTTTTGCATGTGTACAAAATGAAAGGTCTGGCAACTGATGACTTAGCAGCTGAGAGAGAACCAAAATCACAGCAAACAAAACCAACACATGATTAGATGGATAACACTAGAATGCCTAAAGATAATGGGAATAGAAATAGTTCCTCTTCATTATAATACTAATATTAATGTCATAATGCCTAATAAATCTACAATAAACAGCCTAATGTGCTGAATTGAAGAGTCAATGATTAGAACTAAGCCATTAAATAGGAACTGAAAATACTTTTCTTACATGGTCACCTGTTATATTATTTATATCTATTATAGAATTGATAAACAAAAAAACAGAAAATATAATAATAATAATAATAATAATAATAATAATAATAATAATTATTATTATTATTATTATTATTATTATTATTATTATTATTATTGTTATTATTGTTATTATTATTATTACCATATTTCTTTGTAACACTAAAAATATTTTAATAGACCTTTCTGACTGGTTCATTGTTTCTATGTTTTAAAACACCAACTTTATACTTTATGGATTTCTAAGCAGACACATTGTCACAAGCATGAACATGCTCTTCTCTCCACATTTATATTTCTCACTGTGCACTATGTAAAATGGTGGCATTCGCCCATTCGTTTCTCTTGTCACAGATGCCCTGTCATGAATGCTTAGGCTTGGTGATGCACAGAGCCAGGTGCTTTTTAACAGGACCCTCTCTACTTTGTCTGTGGGATTTATTGCTTAGCACTGGTAACACTGCCGAAACCCGAACTGAGTATCAAAAGCAAAGCCTTCAATGGCAATGTTAAATTTTAGTCTGTTCTGACCATTAAATGTCAATGTGTGTAAGACAGCTGAAAGCTGGGTGTAGAGTGTAGGCTGCTTCAAATGCAGGGCTCTTTTACTGCATGGGCCGAGGCCAGGGGAAGGTCCTGACATGTTTCCATGGCAACACTGACCCTTAAAACTCTGCCTATGACGTGGAGTCAGAGTGAGATTTACGGGTGTTTTCAGCTTGTTACAGCTGATTTATCTTCACAATAAAAAGCAGCAACAATCTGCAGAAGCCATTAGAAACCAGAGGGAAGGAATGAAAAACTGGGCATATTTTAAATCTACTGCCAGTTTAGAAAAGCTGGTTTGTAAATGTGTGTATGTGTGTGTGTGTGTGTGTGTGTGTGTGTGTGTGTGTGTGTGTGTGTGTGTGTGTGTGTGTGTGTTTGTATAATACATAACTGGCTCACTCACGCTTTGCTACATTTGACAGAAAATTACATAATTACTTGTTTATGTTTTATAGATCAAACTTTCATAGAATACTAAACAGACTAATCATTAGTGTCATCCACATTTTTTCATAATGAGAATATTTCCGAATATTTCACATTCTGCGTGAGATCATAGCAAAGCTTTGGCAAGCACCGTTGGGTGGAAAATGTTGAACATCTGAGCACTCAATTAGCGCAGATGTCGGTGAGAAATGATGAAGAAATCCTCACTACAGAAATAAATTATTTTTTAAAAGTAGGACGAGCAATAAAAGAAAACAAAATGCTTAAACTGCTTTAATGAAGAGAAAGAGGGATAGCTTGTGCTCTGACTCATGGGGGGGGCTTAGGTGAAGTGTCATAATGACAGAAGTCATTGTCACACTACTGAACTGATTATATTAATGTAAGGGAAGTTTAGAAGTGTAGATTTTGTGTTCTTACATTTACATTTATGGCATTTTTCTTTATATAACTGAGCAATTGATCTTATCAGTAGTCCAACCACCAATAATCTACCATAGTCCCTTATGTTCTTATGTTCTTAAAGCATCAAATGCTCCAAGGTGTACATATCTTAAAGAAATTAAACTGCATTCGATATTGCACAAAAATCTATAGAAATGTTGCTTTATAACTATGAATCTAGTAAATAAATCTTATCACTAAAATACTTGTGAGGTTTGAAAATCTTGGGGAGCAAAAACATAAATAAGAAATGAAATGAAGAAAATAAATGATGACTGAAGGGAAACAAACACAAAACAAACAAACAAACAAGTAACAATATATAATATAATATTCATTCATTTTCTACCGCTTATCCGAACTACCTCGGGTCATCTCAGGCGTCATCGGGCATCAAGGCAGGATACACCCTGGACGGAGTGCCAACCCATCGCAGGGCACACACACTCTCATTCACTCTCGCACTCACACACTACGGACAATTTTCCAGAGATGCCAGTCAACCTACCATGCATGTCTTTGGACCGGGGGAGGAAACCGGAGTACCCGGAGGAAACCCCCGAGGCACGGGGAGAACATGCAAACTCCACACACACAAGGCGGAGGCGGGAATCGAACCCCCAACCCTGGAGGTGTGAGGCGAACGTGCTAACCACTAAGCCACCGTGTCCCCCATAATATAATATAATATAATATAATATAATATAATATAATATAATATAATATAATATAATATAATATAAACATATATACATATATAAATATATGTAAAATGCTATTTAATTATGCACATGTGTATTATTTTATTATTATTTATTTATTATTGAGATTTCCACCCTCAAGCCATTTACACAGTGTAGAAGTTATCATTTGACATTTATATATAAACAGCACTTTTCCCATTATTGTGGCTGCCGATCAAGTTTACGGCTACTGTTAAGCAAAGCTTCCTGGACGAAACTCTGTCATGCTACTGATTGAGAAGATGCCCAGAGTATGCAAAGCTTCATCAGAAATACTGTTACGAACCTCAAATGTAGACTTTTCTATTATTTATGAACATTTTTGGTCACTGCAGATCTGTGTGTCATTTCATAGTGAGTTTTGAGTATATAGTGAGGATTTAATGCTTAATTTGGGCACATTAGTATTCGTATCTCACTACAAACATAAGTGATACTTGGACAGTTGCACAGGAATTGTGTATGAGCTTTTCCAAAAGGAACAGATGCATGTCTCCGTTATATAATTCCAACCTTGAATTTGATAGCTTTTTTTTATGACAATCATTTGCTTTATTTAGAGAGTGTGAAGGTTAGGCAGTGTGAAAAAATTTGTATCTACTGAAAGTGACTGGACAGGATTTTTATTTCAGTATAAATCAAATAACTAATAATGTTTTATTTCAACATGACACCTAATTATTGCTCAAATTTATTCATTATTATATTTCAGAGCTCATATTCATTTTTCCAAGAACATGACATTCATTAGCATTCACCAGAGGATCAGGTTGATCTCACGGTTATAACATGCTCACCTCTTGTCCAATATTACAACCATTTCTGACGTATAGACAACAGGTGAACAGCATAAAACTTATGTGTGTGTATATATGTAACAGGTGTGTGTAAAAGAGGCCACTGTGGATTTATTTGGATACTTAGAGCTGAATAATTTTTTTTGAGGCAATCAGCGTATGAACAAGTCTGCTGTATAACACTGAAACACTGCTGTGAAAATGCTGTGGTTAATGAAGACTCTCTGACAAACACACAAAATGCTTAGTTACTGTGTAGGAAAGTGTTGAAAGATAGATTCGAAAGGATCATTATCACCTATTAATGAATAATATTGTTATTAACATAAACAATCCACTTTAAAACCACTTCTCTCATAGTCAAATTAATTTGGCTGGCACTGGAGAGAACATTTAAGCTTTTATTTTTCCTGATAAGCCGACAACGTTGTCTAAAGGCATGTAGGCACTGTTTTTATAATCAATCAGTAATTAAAACATGACTGCTTACAACAAACTTGTCTAGCAGTGTTTAAAAAATTTAATGTCAAAAAGAATCTCAATATAATGCCAGAGAGAGAAAGAGAGAGAGAGAGAGAGAGAGAGAGAGAGAGAGAGAGAGAGAGAGAGAGAGTGCATGGATGACTCTGAGTGTATATTTACAAGTGTAGGCCTCAAGGTCACTGGCGCCATCATATTAACAGCAATGAGTGATAACTGTGGGTCAGAGAAGAGGACACAGGGTCAGAGATCACACACCCACACACACATACACTGAATGGTCAGACAAGAAGCAGACACACAGGAGACAAAATGATTTAAAATAATCACTCTGGAATGCAGAAAATTATAAATGAGTCACAAAAGACTAAAAACATTTAAAAGAGTTTTACTGATTTTATTTTCTTTATTATAATGCGATTTTTTATTTTTTATTTTTGCTTCAAAACTTCAAATTGAAGTGTACTTATTTGACCAGATCTTCATTCTTAAGCTGTTGTTTATTTGACAGAAAGATATTATATTTCATCAGCATTAGGTGTGTGTCTGTGTGACATGATATCCAAAGGACTGAGGTGATTTACTCACACATTGAATGTCCGGCGTGGATAAAAATGTTGGCTAGTTATGTGCCATAGTGAAGATATACAGTCACATATACAGCAAGCACAATCAATTTCATTTGTAATCAGCTACCACGTGATCACATCATCATCAAAACAGACATATGTGCTCATGTTATCTTATCGGAGGATAGCGGACATAGTTTAAAAAAGTGTATTGGGTCATTTATCTACCAAAACTTGATGAATTATTTAGTGATAACATATTAAAAATACTACAACTTTACATCTGGTTTACATCCATTATAAAGAGAAATATGTCATATTTTAGCTGAGGTTAGATTTAACTCCACAGATTTTTGACCATATGAAGGGCTTTCGTATATTGTGTGTCCACCATATACAGTTCTTTCTTGGCTGGATGCATCATGCTAGTATTTAGTATAAGACTGACCTTAAAAAAGACAGTGTAAAGTTGCTCCCATCTGCTGGTAGTGTGAGTGCTTGGATTTAAGGACTTACTGTCAGAAAACCTGAAACATACCTGGTTGTGTGTGTATGTCAATAAACAATAGGACTGTACAAAAACTAGGGGACATGCAAACTGTCAAGCTAACCCAGAAATCCAGCACTTATTTAAAACATTGTGTGGGATCTTTGGATCTTTACTGGAGAAATGCAGGTTATGTTATGTTGTGGGAGGTTTTGCTGGCATGGGTCTATTGAGAGTAGTGTCATTGTCAATCAGAATAAAACCTCTCTCTGTTATCTTTACGTTATAATGAAACATTTTCTATCTATACCAGATTGACGCCATGCCCATCCAGCCAGAACAATGATTATTGAGGCAATATCTTTTGGAGTCCAGCTTCTACAAATTAAACTCAAGCTGTTCTTGTGGCCCTAACTTTACGAAAAGACTTGTGACTTAAGCTGTTAAGGCTCTGGGCTGTTGCTCGAAAGACCAGGGTTTAAGCCCTGGCACTGCCAAGCTACCACTGTTGAGTAAGGCTCTTAACCTGCCCTGCTCCATGGGCACCGTGTCATGGCTGGCCTTGTGCTCTGACCATAACCTCCAAAGTTAGGATATGTGAAGAAAGAATTTCACTGTGCTGTAATGTATATGTAACAAACATAAAAGCTTCTTGTAAACTCCAAGTTAATGGGTTTCTTGTTTCACTCTGCTCATACTTTACATAGGGTTAAAAATGATCTGTGAATATTCATAATCTGTTTCACACTGTACATTTCTAAACACTGGGTTATGTTCTTATAGGCATATTTGAGGTATCAACATCCATGATTTTATAAACACAGTGTGTGACCAGTTTAAAAATGGCTTGTCGCCACATAAATGTCGCCACATAAATCCTCCTTTGCTATTTTAAGACTCCTGAGATGCACAAAGGCAAGAAAGCAGAGACAAAAAAACAACAAAACTAAAGAAAGAAAAGACAAAACTAACACAACATGCAGGGTTTCTATGACTGTACAAGGCATGTGACATGAGGCAGAAATGCTGCTAACTCTGCTTTGGCGTAGGGATTCATAACCCAAGGTAAAAAGGGGTGTTCTCTTTACCCATGGTTAAAATCAAGGTATAGAACGACGATAACCCGGGGTTAAACATCATATTAGAAACCCTTTTATGTTTCCTTTTATTTGTCACCAGTGCAACAAAACAGCAGATGCTGAGAAATGATTCTTCCCTCTGGGTATTAGCTGCATGAGCTTCACAACTTGAGTCCACTGTTTATATCTGATCTGAAGGTGACCCGTCATATATACAGATGGGGAGAAAAAATATCCCCATGCAACTGGCAAAATAATACTCCATAATGTCTGTTCACATGTTCAACACAAACTCAAATGCTACCTCACACACATGCCCATAGCTACAAACACAAACACACAAACACACTCACACACCAACGAGTAACCTCTCATATTATTTATGAACTCAGAGTGTAGAGTAACAGGTGAATTTTCCTGCTATTTCCTGGATAGCAGCGCTAAAAACATTCCTGAAAACATTCAGCACATGCAAAGTGTTAGCTGACTATAACCTCCTTTAGATCACTAGTATGGGAACACTGTGGATGGTCATAATATTTATTCAGCTCAAATTTGCTCACTTCACTGTAAATCAAGTCTACTAAAGCCTGCCTTCTAGCGTTAGCTCTTGTTGGATTAAAAAGTATAGTTATGCCAGATTCTAATAACCTCTGTCAATGCGAACTGTGTAGGAAATGACAGAATATTCTATTTATTTCACAATCTAAATATCTCAGAGTTACCAATCAGCTTAAAAATGCCAACACATGCAGGCCAGGCTTGAATCCATCATAGGGGGAACAGCAATGTGTTAATCTGTGAAGTTAGATATATTTCTGCCAGACAACAAATCATAAATCCATGTGTAAAAAATTCTGCTCTCTAGCTCTGTCTCTCTCTCGCTGCTCGTTAGAAGGCAGTGAAAACATTTCACATCTCACCTGGGTTGTAAATCTATGTGCCAGATATTCTCTTTGATTTCTATCTCCCTCTCTTTTTCCATCCTGAAACACATGCACACACACATACAGATTTAGAGAGTGAGACTTCTTTGGAGGGCGGTGGTAGCGGATAAGTGCCGTTTAACATGCTTGTGGATTTGGGATCATTGTGCTTTAGCGAGTAATGGTAACACCCATTTCAATGAACGGCCTCACATTCAACCACAGAAGTGTGTGTGGCCGGTTGAACCATTCACAGTCGAAATCATTCACTGGATTCGTCAGCAGATCTCATATTTCTTATTTCTAATATTTCATATTACCACAACCTACTGGGTTAGAATGTTTGAAAAATATAGTCAGCTCATCTCACATTTTGGCTTTTGCTTAGTGTCATTAATGCCATTATGACGCCAATATAATAACAAACATGTCTGAATGAAAAAAAGGATATTTATATGTAGAACATATGAGTTCTATTGTGAAAAGCTACTCCAGAAATTTCAGCTTAAACTACTTATAGGACTTTTTAATTATACTGTAATTACCTCAAAAATAGTTTCCTTGTATACAGAAAAAATAGAATGCCTATTTACTGTAAATGTATTTATTATAAAAGTTAACGATAGTTTTTGGGCAAGTAAAAGTCTAAGAACATATGGATACTACAAAACAAATTACTTCTATTTAATTTATTCCAATAAAATTTCTTCAAAATTTGCATTTAAAAAAATTCTCACTTAGCATAGCTTTTTACCACCTTCTTCTTTTCTTGCCTAATAAATGGGTTTCTTTAACAGGGAGAAATATAAAATGAATCATTTAAAATGCCCTGACTATACGCATGAAAAAGCTCAAGGTGCTAAACAGGTGCTGGAAGCCTGGAGGGGTTAAAGACAGAAAAAGAGATGAGGAAAGACAGGGAAAGCAAAAAAAAGGGTGAAGAAAGAAGAGAGTGTTATGAAGATATGAGAGAAGAGCAAAAGAAAAAGAGAAAGGTTTTTTATGGGACTCACAGGATTGACCTTTAACCTTTTTGCTCTCAGCAGGACGGTGTTGTAATAAATTGGTGGTCTTTAAGGCTCTGGACACCACTTGGCAAACACTTCAAACGGCACAGCGCAGATTTGGGCCTTTTAGCTGGACAGAGTCGCTTACAGACTGATGCCTGTTTCACGGCTGCACATCTGCAGGGCAGCACCTTGGCCGAAAATGAGACTTTGTGTCTCTTGATGTTCTCACCTGACATCTTTATTAACACTCTAAGCACCCATCCACGCACCTCCGTCATAATTCTGCCTTTCTCCCTTCAGACTGCCTCATTCACTCTCTCCTTCAGAAACTCTAGCACGGTAAGGCCTTAATGCGAAACAGTTGTAAGATATTCCATGTTGCTAAGTGGAACCTCCTCGATATAGGTGTTAGCACAGCTACTGGGTTTGAATGTTATTGTTAATATCAACTTATTAGGTGCTAAAATTTTTTAGCATTTATCACATATTGTCCTTTTCTTCTTTCTGAATACTTTGTAATGTACTGAATGTTCTAATGAGAATTCTTGAGTCCATGAATCCTTATGCATTTTTGAGTAAACTTTAAATAAGATATACTCTAATTTACAAAATTTCTATTATTTATTCTACTCTAAAGTTGCTTTTGATTAGGAGCGATGTTGCTCCCATGTGTCTAGACTGAGGAGATCCAGGTGAGCCATTGTCGACCCCATTAATCCACAGCTTGTGCGCATTAGAGAGCTTTAACCTCTCGCCTGGTTTGCCCGATTTTATCGGTTTGATCAGCACAAGTTTATCAGTTAACCTACGAGTGTCCTCTCTTGCTCAGCCCCAAGCTCAGAGCCCCTGACAGACCCCATGTGTCAGAGCTGTAAAGAAAATGACTGTGCACCATCCCTCATGGCGTGTCTAGGCGAGCGGCACAGTGACCTCCAGAGTCCACGCACAAACACACAGCTCATTGTGGAGGCCCAACAGGTGCAAAGCGAAGGTACATAAATTAAAGAGCCAGTCCAATTGAACTGTGCTATGGCTGTGTTAATCTGCCAAGGGCTTTGAAGCCTGGACCAAGAATTATGAACACTGTGGACTGAGAGAACCATGCATGTGCGCGCACACACACACACACACATATAGAAGAATGCATCACACAAAGGCATACCACAATTAATTTTTGGCACTTTGTAAAACCTCTGTTCTCAGTGATGACCCAGAGATGTGTGTGTGTGTGTGTGTGTGTGTGTGTGTGTGTGTGTCTGTGTGTGTGTATGTGTGCTGTTTGTGTGTGTGTGGTCAAAATCCTATTGTTAAATAATTGGACAATACAGAAAGCACTGAGAGAAAAGAAAGAGAATGAGAGAAGGTGGGAGAAAGAGAAAAGTTGCTCATTGACTCCACTATTCACAATATTAAACACACACACACTTCTTTCCACTTACACATTCTGTCTGTCACCTCAGCACAACAGACCTGTCCATGAGCAGTGACGCACATATAGGCACTTGCAAGCACACACACTGTTGTGTGTTAGCTGTTGCCTGTCAGGCACACACAATAGAACAATAGTCCAAAAAAGCAGCAAAACAAAGCTACAGCCTGCAGCTTGTTGTTACAGCAATCACACTGAAGGAGAGAGAGAGAGACAAGAGAGCAGGAGAGAGAGAGAGAGAGAGAGAGAGAGAGAGAGAGAGAGAGAGAGAGGGCATAGGGAGGCACGTAAACAATGTGTACAATTTGGTGTTTGCAGTTAGGATATAGAGGGAAAAACAATTATGACAAGGAGGACACACATAATAAAGCGTTTGTACTAAAAAGCATCAAAAATTTTAATTTCTGAACAAATCAAAGTTGTGTTCAAATAGATCAACTGCCTCTGAAGCAATTAAGTAACAAATGTCAGGCAGCAGATGCAATCACAGATGCAGGTACACAAAAGCTTTATTTTAAAAACTTGCAGATGAATCTACAAAGCAACTTACAGAAGAATCTACAACAAGGCAAAAACAAGGTCAGAGAAAAGGAAAGGGTCAGGCAATGAGAACAACAGAAACCAGAAGATCAGAGTGTATACTTCAATGAGAGTACAATAAGTGTTGTTGTTATATGAGTACTACTCATGAGTACATGAGTACTACTGTGATTAGTAATCAGATGAGTTAAAGTGTGATGGGAGTTGGGGTCCAATATGGTCGTGTTTGTAGACCACGTGGTGTTATGAGAGATGCTTTCTAAGTAGGTGGATGCAGAATTCAGCATTAATAATGAAGAGAAAATTAATTAGAAGCTAGAACACAATTAAGTAACAGAAAGACAATAGTAGTTGAAGACAAAGTTAAATAACAAAGAAGACAAAATAAGGACATAGACAGTGTACGGTACACTAAGGCAACGGGAGGATACTGTTAACACTGAAGCAGAGGCAATGTGATTGTCACAGTTACAGGAAGTTGAGGCACAACTACAGACAACTTAGGGCACAGGACTGTTTAGGTAAGTAAAAAAATAAAAAAACAAATCAAACTGCATTGTTAATTATCTATTGATAAGAGACGGTATACATACCTAAGACTTTATGCTGCATAAAACTATTATTCACAAAGTAATTGCATGAATTGCAGCGATGATAAAGACCAACTGGAGAAAACAAGGCAAAATGGCAAAGAGAATTTTTGCATGGATTCTCTCAAATCTGAATGTGATCTTTTCCCTGTCTCACGCTCTCTTTTGTTTTTCTGTGTTTCAATGGCCATCTGACTGCTTTGATTCTTTTATTCTCTTCATCCTCTCTCTGGAGTTTTTTGGAGCACAGGACAGGGGAAATTGGTGTAATGGATTTAGGGCTGCCCATGCTTGCTGAGGCGCAGCCCCTTTGACTGCACTTGGCCATTAATCTTCCGCACTCTGTCGGAGCAAAATGCAGCACAATGGGCGAAGAGGGAGCGCAAATTGACTACCAATTACGCGGCTGTGAATGAACGGAGGGGGAGGAGGGGGTGCAGCATGGTTCAGCGCTGGCGCTTATTTGAACCCTCTGAGAGCAGTGGTGCGCCAAGGCCTGGAGAGAGAGAGAGAGAGAGAGAGAGACAGAGAAAGGGAGAGAGAGAAGGAGAGAGAGAGAAATTTGCATGGGAGTAATGTAGCTGCAGGCATGAAAAAGATTTTTGTCTCTCTTTTTTTTTTTTGGCACAGGATGAAGCAATATGACGCGTGTGGCTGTGTGGGTGTTGGTATGTGTGTGAGTTTATTTGTGTATCTTAGATGTATTGATTATTAGATTTTATTCTCAATTACACTGAAAATGAATTTCATTGCAAAAAAAAAATTAAAAAAGTGAAATTCTTTCAAATTCTTTACCTTCACATAAGGCTTTGTTGTTTTCTGTAACACCAGAGTGTAAACCAGAATACAAGAATATCATTTTAATAGGAAATGACATGATTTATTTTTTCATTCAATGGTTAGTTTGTTTAAAATGTGATTTAGTTATTTGCTTATGTATAAATCCACCTTAGCTATTATGGAATAATTACTGTGGTTTGTAATATATGATTTTCTTTTGGGTTTTCTTTTGGTAGATTTGGCCACATGCAAACCTCTACCACATGTTTTCTTTGAATCTAAAACATTTTGGCTCTACAACAGTTATAATTATCCATTTAATCTTATGCACTTTTCTGCTCGTGTTGTTCAGAACAGATCCTTTGGTGTGGTTTGCTGATATTAGTAATACCAAACCACCTCCCTGTTAATAAGCTGTTAACACGCAGGCTACTTGCTCATGCTATAAACACAACAGACTGCACATAAGATCAGTCAGCACATTTAATGAAGTTTGACTATAAGGATATGCGAGGTCCAATAACATCTCAGAAGTTATTCACCATCCCTAATTCCATCTCAAATGTTCGCAGCTAAAATAATACATTTCCCGTGCGTTTGTTACTGAATGGTGTCAGCAGGACATTCTGTGGGGATTTTTGTGGAGATTGTTATGAAAGAACCATGACTGGTATGAATGCAAGTATGTGGCATATTTAATGCATGCGAGTGAAGGAATGCATTAGTGAGCCTCACAGCGAATGATGTGGTTTATTAACCACCTAATTTCTGTTTCCTAGTCTCTGGAACAGAATGGAGTGTGGAAGTAACGGTTTTGGAAAAGAGAGAGAAGAAATCAAAAGAAGCCTGTGACTATTTGTCTAGTATGTGTGCAGAAATTTATTGCAAGTGTATGTGGTAAAGTTCGTTTGTTTGTTTTCAAGTTTATTCATAGTGAACATATACAAGTTCTGTCAATAATGGAAATTGCAACCGGCTCCTGCATCCCTTCCATTTCAGAACCGTGAAAGAATCACTATTCTAGAAAATGCTAATGTAAGGCATTAAGCAGAAGCTGCAGTAATTCTAAAGTTTTTGCCTGAACAGTTTGAGGTAGAAATGGCAAAGTGTCTACATGATAAATAACCTGCTGTCTCATGAGTCCACCAAAATCATGAGCCGCAGAGCTCATTATGCACTGTGTAGTTATTATCAATTTACAAATTTCGCACATGACCAGTGCACTGACTAGTCAAATACGTTCCTTTTATTAAAAAAGAAACACTGTCGCATGTATCTGAATAGGCAAACACACACGCACACACATCTGTAGCCACACATGCACACACACACATATCTGTAGCCACACACACATGCATACACAAACACACACCTGCACCCCCTCCCACACACACACACGTGCGTTTATACTCACACACACAAGTACACAAACACACACGGGTACACAAATACACACAGATGCATAAATCCATATACACACACATATGCATATACACACACGCGTACACACACACACACAAGTACACAAACACACACTCATGCGTACACACCAGCGTGCCTTTGCATATACACACAGGCCTATGCGTGTACGCACACACACACACACACACACACACATACACTTGCATACACACACACGTCTGCACCCACACACACGAACACTCACACATACAAACACACACACACTACTTTCTAAGGGGGCAGTCTGGCTATGTGGTGTGGTGGCTGGTTGAGTGAGAAATCCTGGGAGCTCAGAAGCACGTCGCCCCATTGGACAGGGTCATTCAGGGGTTACACTAATCCATTACACCACTCTGTTTGATATGGCACTGAAAAGAGAGAGTGAGACAAAAGACGACAGCAAAACAAATAAACAAACCCAAGAAGCCAATACACTTCACTTTTTTTCCCTTCCCCTTCCTTTTATGTTCTGCTTCTTGTAAACAAATGAAACTACCAGACACATACACATGAATGCCAATCAGATTTTCTATAAACAACGGTTAGAAGAAGGCATTTTAAAAATAACATATCATATATAATAACATAACATATACTATATATATATATATTATACAAAGGTTTGTTTTCTTTCATTCTCTTGTCTAGCTGTCTGTTTTTCCTACACAGTGTTAATATAAGGTCAGTCACTGGTAAGTTATTAGAGAAAAAGTGTTTTGATTTTTAGGTAATTTCTTGTCAGTGCTCAGATTTTGTTGCTTAAACTGTTTGGTGATATTGAGCTCTGTAGTAATACAAACTGGGCCACACTGCCACCTACAGAAACAAATCACACACACACACACACACACACACACACACACACACACACACACACACACACACACACACACACACACTCATCATCTGTCAAATCTTACTTTTACTACATATGTAACTAATTATTAGTTACATATAATAATTTATAATAATAACATAGAATAATAATTAATAATTATGACTAATTATTATTTATTTTGTCCTGATGTTTTGCATTCAAGAAGGACATTTTACTTTTGGTATTTAATATTACGTTATCTATATGTGTGTGGAAGTGTCTTTGTTAATAAAGCCCCTTTTCTTGTCGCTCTAAATGCTTCACAATACACTGTAAAAACATGTTAAACCTCTGATCAGGACAAAACCCATGAGCTTAAATGAAAACCTCCCCATTTCAGTGGATAAGCTCTGACACCTAACACAATAACATTTAGACATTTAAACATTTAAAGGCTTCCTGAAGTGAGTTTATCCGGTCTAACAGCTGACACATGGCAGGAACTCTTTTTTTAAAATAACAGACTTGCTGTTAACAATAACTTTCCTTAATCTCCTGCACTCTGTCTCTCGTTGCCATAAGCAAGCATGCGCACAGGAACACACACACACGCACACACACTTAAACAATCTCTCTGTAGTCCAGCTGAGGTAAGTGAACAAGAGCGCTCTGCCTTGCTACCCTTCCATACTTCCTGTGGCATTCCCCCGGCCCAGGAACATCAATCTCTCCCTAATTCCGTCAAGTTTGAAAGGGCCCTTATGTGAGGGTGGCCAGAGAGAGCTGGGGACACGCCAGCTCTTTTGTAGCTCAGCAAGAAGTGAGGGGATTGAGTGTTATCCCCCATAAAGCCCCCTGCCCACACCTACGGCCTCGACAGCACAGCAGATGGCGACGGCACTAACGCAACAAAAGCTACCTAATAAGGGGAACAATGGAGGCCAGGCGCTGGGGAGGACACAACAACAGATTGGTGTGCTCAGCCTGTGACTGAGAGAAGGAGTGATAGGTAGAGAGAAAGAGAAAGTCTCCCCTCCTTTCCCACCTCCATCTCTCTCTCTCGCCCTCCCTCTGGCATACGGCGAGGAGCTATGACTTTATTACCCCTCATTAACACAAATTAGGGCACTCGAGGCCTCCAGAATGGAGGTGACAAATTGAATTAAGCGTCTGAAAACAATCCCACCCCAGCTTTGGCCAGGCTGTGACCATATTGCGTTAACATTCATAGGAGTCTGTGACAAAAGCTGCACTGCTTTTTAGTGGATTCTTTAAGAAAGTCATGAATGGTAAATGCCAGTGTTGCATGAGTTAATGTGGGCCACTCTGACTTCATGACTTAAGGTTCAGAAAGATTTAAAAAGGAATTGTTTTCATGATTTCCATCTAAATGATAAAACATTTTTTTGTCAGAGTATTTTTTATAATTCGGTAGGACTATTAGTTGGAAAGCATTGTTAAAAACCAAAACTGGGATACAGATACTTACATAAACACACATTAATCCTGTAAATACACAGTTACCTGTTTTCAGAGTAGTTTTACTGTACTGTTACGTCTTACTAAGCTATAAGATGAAAATCATTAATATGTATGGATTTAGTATTCATATGAAATTCCCTTAAAAAATAAAAAGACCAATTAGAAACTGACCAACAATCCTGCCACCATGCACATTATTATTATTATTATTATTATTATTATTATTATTATTATTATTATTATTATTATTATTATTATTATAAGTACATGCCTAACAATTAGAGTTGTGTCTTGTGTGAAACTGACAAAGAGCAAATTGTATGGAGAACAAAATTATGCAGAAAGCTATATTTAGTTATTTCATATATCAGGAATTCCCAGTATATTTGCGCCTTTTAACTTAATAGATTTTAAATTAGACTAAAGACTAAATTCCCCAGTACCCAGCATTGCCTGAAATAAATTAATTTTTTGTTCATTGATCAAATAGGAATTAAGAAAAGCAATACAACATTCTTTAGCCCCAAATTAAGCTAAAACCGTGAGATCATCAAAGTGATGATACAATGCTAAAAACTGTAGAAACACAAAAGAATCCCATTATCTGTACCTGGAAAGGAAAAAAGGAATAATGTCTGAATGTATTTTTCTTTCTAAATATTAACGTTTACTATTAACGTGCACTACTTTTCAACAGCAGTGTAGGAGATAAACATGAAAACAGCAGGCAGGTTTCAGTTCCTATATGTATGAGTCATATACAGGGCAAAAAATGACTGCAACCATGACGTTCGCCATTCCCACTGACAAGTTAAATATGTCGACAAAATATTTGGATGTTCAGTCCCAGCAAGACGTCTTTGAGGTGCATCTTTGCTCAATAAAGTGAGGCCAAGTATCCAGATCTGGTTATAGATCTGGTTTCTCTTATAGCTCTGCTCTCTGTTGTGGAGAAGATCAGTCACTGAAAGCATGTCAACTCTTACTGAAGCCTTTTCTCTCTCTCTCTCTCTCTCTCTCTCTCTCTCTCTCTCTCTCTCTCTCTCTCACTCACTCTCTCTCTCTCTATGTGTGTGTGTACCTCTGCTTTATAGATGCTGCACTTTCCTAAATGCATTTATTACCTGTAATCTTTTACTACTGTCTTACACTTTATTTTTTGAAATATATTATATAAATACATTTATTAGGTGTTCATGTAAAAAAAAAAAAAAAAAAAAAAAAAAAATATATATATATATATATATATATATATATATATATATATATATATATATATATATATATATATAATAAGGTAATAAATGCATTTAGGAAAGTGCAGCGTCTATAAAAAATACTATATATATATATATATATATATATAGTGAATACAATGTTTTATGTATCCATAAATAAAACTAGAATTTATATAAATGTATGGATTTCTATTGTCTATTACTTCATTTAAAATAAAAATACGTTAATAATAATTTGATTCACATAATAAATATAAAGAAAATATTATAAATATAAAGAAAAATAACAGCTATAAGTATTTGATTAGAAAGGAATGCATAGGTGATTTGTTTATTTGTTTATGTTAGAGATAAATGCAAAGAATAAATATAACTATAGTATATTTCTAATTTTGTATCTCATCATATTAATTTCATATTAAATGTAAATATGGAATATAAAATTAAATGTACTGAATTTATTGAAGCACAATATTTTTTTTGTAATGATCAGTATTAGATTTGCATCCATCAAGATTAATTCAGGATATATATTCTTTTTGGTCTCCAATATTTGCCCAGAACCTAGAGGCCTTGTTTTTTTCTTTTTCCAACAGTGTGAATAAGAATCCAGTCCTCACAATCCTTCTGAGAAACATTAATTTGACCTAGATTTGGAGCAGATACAGCAGCAGCTGACACAACATTTCTACCATCTAGCACTCCAAACTGCAGGATGCCATCCTGGATAACTAAATGTATTTATTATTGGTTAATTCCTAAGTATCTGCATGTATGAGTGAGAGTGAATAGAATATTTGTTCATTCATCTTAAGTAACTGCTTTATCAAGTCAGGGTTACGGTGGATCCCAGTACCATAAGGATTGAGACTGGGAATACACCATGGATTGGGCACCAGGGCTTCTCAAGGCATTAAGATATTCACATTTAATTAAAAATAGCCAGTCGACCCACTGTCATGTTTTTGGGAATAAGAAACGGAGGAAATGAGAGAGCATGTGAAAACTCTACACAGACAGTAACCTGATATTACGATGTAGATGGTGATCCTGAAGCAGTAAGGCAGCATTGTGCCACCTTTTTTATTAATAAAAAAAAAGATGTATTGTCTTTTTATTGTTTACTCTATCTGTAATATTTTACAAATATTTTTTATTCTAAGCATGTTGTACATACTGATTGACAGAGGAAGTTGTAGCTAGAGAATCTTTGTGTGCATGCATGAATGTGTGTGGGATTAAGTACAATACTATACGTTCAGAATCACTGTAAGTATAAGCAGAATTATAAATATAATATATTTTACATATACAGTATAGGGGATGGGCAAAATAATGTGAACACCTAGAATTATAGGGGGTAATATTTTTATTTAGGCTTCTGTGAAAAAAAAATGTGATTAACATGTATTTAGTTTTTGTTGGTTGCTAGTCATTATTTAGGCTGCATGTCAGTATAAATTAGTTGTGCTCAGTAGTAGTTAATTTAAGACATCTTGAAATGGGTGACTTGTCAGACTTCTAAAGGGGACAGAACATGGGAGCCCATTTAGCAGGAGCATCTTTACAGCCAAAATCTTTGGTGTTTCAAGAGCAACAGTCTCCACAATCATGACTGCTTATACAAAGCATGGCAGGACTTCATCAGTGAAGAAGAAGGATAGTGGACAGAATTGAAAACTTATTGACAGGGACCGTCGAACACTAGGAAGGATTGTGACCAAACAACACAAGTACTGCAGCAAAAGTGTCAGCAGAACTTAATATCCAACTTAAAGACCCTTTTTTAAGACAACATCCATGGAAGAGCTGTGATTGCTAAACCATTTATCACAGACACCAGTGCAAAAATATGAAAAAGATGGTGTCATGATCATAAAACCTCCACAGCTGAAAACTGTATGTGTTTAACTATACAAATGGCTTATGTTAGGAGAAAAAAAAGTAACTTTTTTTTTGTCAAAGTTTCACACAGTTTTACTGCAAAGGCAACTGGCTAATATAGCTGATGGCTTAATATAAACAAATGTGCAAGAGATATACTGTAGGAAAAACAGATAGGTTTCAAAGAGAAAGAGAAATGGAAGCAAGTGAAAATTCTCTAGTCATCTTCAACAAAGCATATTGTTTTAAATGATTGTGAACAGACTTAATTTTCAGTAAACTTCACTGATAAATTGTTGTTTATAAGACAGGTTGTTAGGGGAAATGTTGATAACCTCATTCTCATTTCTCATAACATTTAAATTAACTGAATGCTGCTGAAGTAAAGAAAGCCGTATATATACATGTACATGTATAGAAATACTAACCGTTTAATCTTCCTGGTTTGCCCTTTGCCTCTTTAACGTTATCTATTTATAAACCTCTAAAACACCGCGTCACTATTTCTACAAGGACGCCATCTTGTGTCAACTCAATGATGTAACAGTTTATATATAGTTTCATATGTTGGGGTGATTTGTTGTCCTCGCAAGTATAGAAATATTTGACATTTAAAAAAAAAAAAGACAAGAAAAAAAGCTGGTCTGTTTTGTCTATAATTTCTTTTTTATTATTCATTTTGAAATTGTTGTATTATTTTAGTTTTTATTTACAAACACTAAGGGGCAGAATATTTTGTTTGCTTACTAGGTTAAGATTATGGTTAAACATAAGAATATTAATAAATTATATATAATACATATAATAGATATGTCACTCTGTGTGTGTGTGTGTGTGTGTGTGTGTGTGTGTGTGTGTGTGTGTGTGTGTGTGTGAGAGAGAGTGTGAGTGTGTGTGTTTGTGTGTGTGTGTGTGTGTGTGAGAGAGAGAGAGAGAGAGAGAGAGAGAGAGAGAGAGAGAGAGAGAGAGAGAGAGAGTTAATACTTATTTTACAATAATTGGAAATGCAGACAGCTGGTGTATAAAAGCTATTGCCTATAAGCTTTATGCTTAATATGTAGTGTTTCTGTGAATTAATACGGGACTGTGTCACAATGTTAGATACATTAATAAAAAAGTATTGCAAACACAAAAGGATCTTTTGTTCGCCACAGTCTGAGTGTTTAATTAGGTTTAAAACAGGAAATCAAACTCAAATTAACCTTCAAGTGAGGCTGCTAAAACGAACAGGTTTTAATCTCTAATCATATACTGTATGAATGATATCTACATTTTAAACATTAATTATGACTGTTTCATCACAGATGAAATGCAAGTCAGGAACAACATTCCTTAGCATACAGTATAAAAAAATACTTATATAAAAATTAAGACCAGATCTGCAGCTGAGACTCTATGCTAACCATGATGATGGTTTCCTTTAGGTCAAGTGGAGTCATCCCATCTGCTGGTTTTCTGGCCTAACAGCAAATCTAACAAAGCCATCACCTTGTGACCAAGACCTCATGTGGGTAGACTTTTAAAGGCTCCCCAGTGCGACACATTTGTCCTTTGACTGTTCTCATTAACCCAATTGACCACTTTCTCATGTTTCACAATGCCAGGGCAGTTTCCCCTGTAAATAGTCATATGGATGACAGTGAATTTTATGTTGTTGCCTCACAAATGTCTGGAAGTAATGCTTCTTCTGCCTAGGAGGTAGCCAGAGCCTCTTTATGGTGTATCCCAAAGCACACAAACAGCTGGTCAGTGACTTCCACATAGAACTTCCCTTGCTGGACACAAAACATGTTTGGGCATATTCTCATCTACAAGAATAAATAAATTTATAGCTGGATTTATATACTGTGGTGCTAGTACCTTTGTTGTAATGCTGTATTTGTCCTCAGCATGACATGTTCGTCTCCAATGCAATCATCTCCAATGAAAGCCAAGCATGCAATGCAGTATGAAATTGTGTAACAGTAGTGATGGCCAACAAACAACCTGCCTTAAATGAACAACATTCATCTTAGGACATTGTTCAGATCCCACAGAGTGAATATCATTTTACATAGACATATAACTAGTTTATACACTCATACTGGTTAACCATCAACCAGACCCAATATACAGACAATTATGTGAGCAGTCTGCTGTGGCACTGTAACCATTCATCAGACACAAAGTAACTGGTAGTAGTGTGCATCAGTAGCATTAATAGCAGATGGAATCATGACATGGCTAAGTTAAGAAAGGTAAAGAAAGGTATAGTTTAGAAAAATGGTGACCTACTGTATAAAGACATAGAGGCACTATGTCTCTGGGAACCACACCACTATTATTGGCAAGCACAGAAGCACTGCTGAGAGTACTTCCACTTTTTAATTGCTTTGTTCCAGTAGGTGAGCAACTCTTAAATACAGATGTACATCTGCTCACTTCAAAAGCATCACCATGGTGATCCATAGTCTGCTCTAGCAAATATGGCCAGCTTAGGAGTTACTGAAGATTTACAGAACTAGCCACACATATTTGGTTTCCAGGACATTGATATGCTGATGTTATGAATCTTTATTTTTCCACAGAAATGATTTCCAAAACCTAATGAATGGCATTAGTATATTAATATATCCAGGGTAGGGGGTTTGATTCTCACTTGTTTCTCACCCAAGTCCCTGCATAGAATAAGCAGTTCAGAAAATGTATGTATGTATGTATGTATGTATGTATGTATGTATGTATGTATGTATGTATGTATGTATGTATGTACGTACGTACGTACGTATGTATGTATGGATGGATGGATGGATGGATGGATGGATGGCTGGATGGATGTGTTATAAATGTGTTAAATTAGATAAGCCAGCTAGTGAATTACTCTATAAGGGCAAGTGTGTTTGGACACCTGGCCAGAACACCTATATGATGTTTTCACAGAGTAAGAAGTACACAATTGTATTAAATGTCTTTGCATGATGTAGCATTGCAGTTTCCCTATATTACAACCAAAGGGTCAAATTCATGATTTCCCATAGTTGATGTGGAAGAACCTCAACGCCAGTGAACTTGTTTGCAGTGAACTGGAATTCCAACTGTTCACCAGGCCTCCTCACCCTGTATTAGAGCCTGATCTGACTAATGCTTATGTAGGCAGATGGGCAAATCCCCACAGCCAAGATCCAAACTCTATTGGAAAGCCTTTCCAGAAGACTGGTGGTTATGTGTTATATGTTAATGCTATTTTATCAATGGGTTCTGTACCAGTCGATGGCATCAAAATTGTTGCAAGGGGTTCAAAAAGTCAAAACATAATTTTGTAAAATGTATAATATTTTGCACAAAGGATAAAATTCAGTCACAGTGGCACTACAGACTCAGAGCTGCACGGTCTGTGTTACAAAACTGGCCCTAATGGCATTCCAGAACAAGCTCCACATTCTCCCACTATTATCATAAGGCAGCCGATTTGGGTCAGAGTTCTGTCTAGGGATGAGCGAGTACAGAATTATCTGTATCTGTATCTGTTAACCATATGAATTATCTGTATCTGTATCTGTACTCGGAGTGGGTGGGGTCTAACCCGGAAGTAGGCGGGGAATGGGGAATTGTCTTGAAATGGGCGGGGCTTTAACCGGTATGTTATTTTAAGCATGCAATTGATATGGGTTGATCAGAAATTGTTGTATTTATTTCTGATTAGAAAAATATTTACAGGACAGCATCAGGATTGAGCTTCAGATCAATGGTTTTGATCACGATAGCAAACAAACTATATTACAGAACAAATTTTGCAACAATGAAAACAAAACAATGCAGTGCAATTATGAAGTAAAATGTAATGAACAACATAACTTTCTTTCTTAACTTTTTATTTTTTTATGATCAGTGTGATTTTTTTTATTATTATTATTTTTTTGGTTCTTTTTTATTTTTTTATTTCCACACCAGGTGTGTGTGTGAGTGTGTGTGTAGCTTAATAATTAATTTGTATTTATAACACTAGCTTACTACCTTTATGTTTTTATGAAATACAGCAAAAACGTGTCAGACACTCGGTGTCTGGTTACTGGTTAGAGACAGCTGAAGGTTTAAAAAAGAAAAAAAATCTCCGACAGGCAGAGACGCAATGCGAGTCGCATTCTACCAAGCAAGCACCACGTCTGAACGAACCCACGTTTACCAGAACTCTACTGGTTAGTAAGTACAGTACGTATTATTAACGTTACAACCTGAAGTAAAAAGCGGAAGAAACCCTAAACGTTAACAGAAAAGACCCGCGAACCCGAGTGACTGAGGGAGAGACAGAGAGCTGTTCTGTGTGTGACTGTGAGTGAGCAGAGCGAGACACAGCAACACAATACATCTGTATGTGTGTAGGGGAGGGGCGCTGTGACTAGCCTATCACAGAACGCTGACACAATCAGATGTAATTATATTGCAAAGCTGTGGTTAAAAAAAGTGTGAATCTATGACTTACAGAATTATTATTCAGAAGATGACGACCTTCCAAACCAAAAATTGACAAAAATTGACAATAAAGGTTGACAAATTTACTGCTGAAATGTTTGAATCAATATATAGAATCTGATCCTAAACTAATTGCTTTTCTATACTTAATACTTGATCCTCTTCAGAATATCAGGGATCAGAGGTCTTTCCATCACAAAGCTGCACACACACACACACACACACACACACGCACACACACACACACACACACACACACACACTTATTCACTTATTAGTAACGTTTAGTAGTAACCTGTCAACCTACTGACAAAGGCAGACAAAGTCTCAGTCTGCTTCATTTACAAATAGTTAGATAGTTGTAGCTCTCAAATGATGTTTTAAACTTTAAGTTCTATATACAGTTTGCTTAAGTTCTATAAACAGCTTTTAAGTGTTTATAGCTCATAATCCTGCATAAAGTCCCATGATGGAAACATGTGTGAATAAGCTAAAAAATTCATATAACACATAAAAATTAAATATCTTATATATTTGGGTTTTTACAATATTACTAGTTAGGGAATTAGAATGCTGTTGGAAATTGAGTCAACAATATAACATAGCCAGTGTCCTTACCAGTGTCCTTACCAACTTATGTACACAATATAATGATTCACAATAGGGATCTGTGTTATGCTAATGTATTATGTGTTCAGCCAAATTATCTGAAATAAATTTACTGTACATGTACATTTCCAGCAGAATAACGAAATCTCTGACATCCATTGTGTAGTCATATAGTCACTATCTACAATTCAAATATACCACATGAATAACAATCAGAAGTGAAGACGCTTCAAAGAGAGATGTATAGCCTTTGAAATTTAGGATCTTATGGACTTGATATCAAAAAGACTACATAATGGACCATTGCTCAGATCAACCGGCTTCATCTCAAACGTATATATATATATATATATATATATATATATATATATATATATACAGGGAGTGCAGAATTATTAGGCAAATGAGTATTTTGACCACATCATCCTCTTTATGCATGTTGTCTTACTCCAAGCTGTATAGGCTCGAAAGCCTACAACCAATTAAGCATATTAGGTGATGTGCATCTCTGTAATGAGAAGGGGTGTGGTCTAATGACATCTACACCCTATATCAGGTGTGCATAATTATTAGGCAACTTCCTTTCCTTTGGCAAAATGGGTCAAAAGAAGGACCTGACAGGCTCCGAAAAGTCAAAAATAGTGAGATATCTTGCAGAGGGATGCAGCACTCTTAAAATTGCCAAGCTTCTGAAGCGTGATCATCGAACAATCAAGCGTTTCATTCAAAATAGTCAACAGGGTCGCAAGAAGCGTGTGGAAAAACCAAGGCGCAAAATAACTGCCCATGAACTGAGAAAAGTCAAGCGTGCAGCTGCCAAGTTGCCACTTGCCACCAGTTTTGCCATATTTCAGAGCTGCAACATCACTGGAGTGCCCAAAAGCACAAGGTGTGCAATACTCAGAGACATGGCCAAGGTAAGAAAGGCTGAAAAACGACCACCACTGAACAAGACACACAAGCTGAAACGTCAAGACTGGGCCAAGAAATATCTGAAGACTGATTTTTCTAAGGTTTTATGGACTGATGAAATGAGAGTGAGTCTTGATGGGCCAGATGGATGGGCTCGTGGCTGGATCGGTAAAGGGCAGAGAGCTCCAGTCCGACTGAGACGCCAGCAAGGTGGAGGTGGAGTACTGGTTTGGGCTGGTATCATCAAAGATGAGCTTGTGGGGCCTTTTCGGGTTGAGGATGGGGTCAAGCTCAACTCCCAGTCCTACTGCCAGTTTCTGGAAGACACCTTCTTCAAGCAGTGGTACAGGAAGAAGTCTGCATCCTTCAAGAAAAACATGATTTTCATGCAGGACAATGCTCCATCACACGCGTCCAAGTACTCCACAGCGTGGCTGGCAAGAAAGGGTCTAAAAGAAGAAAAACTAATGACATGGCCTCCTTGTTCACCTGATCTGAGCCCCATAGAGAACCTGTGGTCCATCATCAAATGTGAGATTTACAAGGAGGGAAAACAGTACACCTCTCTGAAGAGTGTCTGGGAGGCTGTGGTTGCTGCTGCACGCAATGTTGACGGTGAACAGATCAAAACACTGACAGAATCCATGGATGGCAGGCTTTTGAGTGTCCTTGCAAAGAAAGGTGGCTATATTGGTCACTGATTTGTTTTTGTTTTGTTTTTGAATGTCAGAAATGTATATTAGTGAATGTTGAGATGTAATATTGGTTTCACTGGTGAAAATAAATAATTGAAATGGGTATATATTTGTTTTTTGTTAAGTTGCCTAATAATTATGCACAGTAATAGTCACCTGCACACACAGATATCCTCCTAAAATAGCTAAAACTACAAACAAACTAAAAACTACTTCCAAAAATATTCAGCTTTGCTATTAATGAGTTTTTTGGGTTCATTGAGAACATGGTTGTTGTTCAATAATAAAATTAATCCTCAAAAATACAACTTCCCTAATAATTCTGCACTCCCTATATATATATATATATATATATATATATATAATTTATTATATTAATAATAATAATATTTATTTATTTATTTATTTATTTGACTAAACTTTATTAAAGAAATGTATTTTTTACCACCACACATTATGACCCCAATGGCCATCTATAGTCGCTCACTCTTAGTATTTGTTTATCCTAATCAGGGTTGTAGTGGATTCAGAGAGAATCTTGATAATACTAAGTGCAAGGCAGAAAATTTCACCCCAGATTTCATTTTCGCAATTTAACCAGTCCATTTTACTAAGCAGTTTTCAGTGGAAGGAAACCCAGAGACCCTGGATTTGTCTTCCTGTGTTGCTAATAATTAGTGAAACATTTGTTTTAATTATTGTTGATTATGGAAACAAACCAAAGCCCACAAATTATAAGACAACATAAGTTGTTGATTTATGACATTAAGGACGATGAGAGCACTAAAATACAGCAAACCCGTGTATATTAGATTATAATACTTCTGACAAAATACACATTTCCTAGAACTTTTGCAACCAATAAACTTAATGAAACACTAGATGGCAGCAGAGAGGTTTCTATAAAACATGTGAGTCGTATTATACTGTATGTGTGTTAAGGAGCAACAAAAGACATTTACACTTAAATCTAAGATGTGTAGATAAGCACAATTAAAACGTACACTTTATATCATGTATTAAAATTATTTCTATGCCTTTTTTCTGAGGGCTTGTAGATAGTTTGGATACATTTTTTTAGCAATAGCAATGTTTAGCATGAGAACAATTGAGTGCTGTTGCCTTAAACAAAAACATAAAGTCAGAATAAACTTATAAAATTTACCTCAGTTCTATTTAATTTGAGACATCAAATACTTTTTGGTCTGCATTAAAGAGCATCTGTTGCACAAAGTCTATTATGGTTCAGGGATACCAGGGATAACAAACCGTGTGTGTGTGTGTGTGTGTGTGTGTGTGTGTGTGTGTGTGTGTGTGTGTGTGTGTGTGTGTGTGTGTGTGTGTGTGTGTGTGTGTGTGTGTGTGTGTGTGTGTGTGAACCTGAAGGCTTTTAGAAGGCTGCAGGAAGCTGCAGTAATTTCCTCTAGCCTGCGTCACTAACGCTCCTCTGTGCATGGAGTCCTAACCACAACCACATGGGTCTCTGACTCAAAAGAGCATTCCTTACCTCATTGGGACTCAAACAAGAAAGAAAAATACAGCAGTTAATATCAAGGTCAAAGTAAAAATAGCAAAACAAAAAGTTATTATTAATCTTGGTTCATTATTTCTCATGAAATGTTAATGAAATGTTGGCATGCTAAAATACTGAATAGTCTATTGATGGGACTGAACTAAGAAGGATTTTCATGCTAAGATTTAATGCAGATTTGTGTTTCTAGGTTTATATCAATTAACCTGAGCAGGATGATGGACTAATTACCCTGAGCTCTATCTGCATAATAAAGTCGGTACACTTTATAGATTAAGATCAAAGACAAGTATGCATCACCAAATGATTCCATTAATCCCACAGAGCATCACTGTGGACTACTATCAAAAGCAAAGTCAAATTAAAGGACAGATTTGCAAGTACACCCATACACACAGTGTACCACTGATCTTAAAGGCCAAGCAGCAGGGATTCTCATGACTCCCAGAAATCAGGAAAGGATTAGTCACTGACATGATCACAAAATAGAAATGCCTAACCAATGACTATGAACAAACCTTCTTAGATTTAAAAGCCAAACATTTATGTAGAGAAAAAGACTTCTCTGTGTACCAAACTCAAAATAGTCTCAAAACAGAAGAGTGCATTTTATGCCAGATTGAAGTTTCTGCCCTCTGGTGAAGTAACAGAGTACTGCGGTTTGGGGCAACAGTTCCATTCAACAATTGAGTGCAGATGGCCAACATATTAAAGGGAAAGTTAGAGCTTGTTATGCTTGGATAATTTCCTGGTAAATGTTTGATAATTCTAACTGACAACTTTATCCTATGGTAAAAAGTTCTATCTTGATTGATGAGTGGCCTCTTCCCAGATGTCTCCACCTACATCTACAGAGTATAAGGGCTCACAGAATGGTTTGATAAGTATTATGTAAATCATATGCTGTTACTCCACAAACACCAGAAAGCAACCTTTCTGAACCTCTGGGTGATTTTGGATTGTTTTTTTAAAGTGTTCCCCACCATCACCATCAACCACCCATTCTTCTGTAAGAATCGTGTTCATTCTTCCAGTACAGTTCCAGAGACTATTGGCTTGTTTTTTCTCAATACCTTACTCTTTACATCTTTCACCTTAAACTTTATTCGTCACTTATATGAACATACCAAATGTGAATATATTTTGTGTAAATTTCTCACACACCAACACACACACACAAACAGACACACAAAACCCTGACTGTTGCTTGCTGCATGCTTGATTTTTATGCAGCATCCTGGGCTATGAGATTGGGCAGGAAGTTTGCCTTGGCTGGGTAACTGCCACTCAATGAATCATTTATGAAGACCAAAAATATTCAAAATTGAAAATATACACTTACTGTCAGTTTATGCTGAGAAAAACAGGGGATTATTCTACCCACAGGAAAGTTTCAGCTCAGTCACTATGAGTGTTGCATATAGTAAGCTTTGAATAGAATATTAAGGTTTAATGCTGTAACAGTATTGATAACAGCATGTATAGACCTGTAAAGGTAATAGCACAGCACTAGTAAACCTGTTTTTAGTACAGTATTGGTGATTTTCTAAATCAGAGAGTCCAAAAGGTGTTGATTGAGTCTCTATAATAGCACAACAGCACAACGTATTTCCACCGTAAGTTTTATACTCTACCGTTTCTATTTTAACAACTAATGCACAAGTACATGTATGGCATAGATTTCATATGATCTAAAAAATTTTAAACGATTTACTGAAGAAACAGTTATACTTGTTAATACAGTGAAGGTTACTTTAAAGAGACTTTTATTCGTTATATTTATTAGGAGACTCGGGCATCGGCCCTTTTTATAATTGCAATTGTTGGAAAGTAATTTTTCCATCATAGGACAGTTGTGCAACAGAGGATGCAACAGCATGGCCTAATCTGAATTATTTCTTACTTAATGCACAGTACTATTTGATTTAGTCTAGTTAACTTAACCCTATTTCTTGTGTACCTCTAAATCAGTACTTGTGTTAAATTATGAAATAAAGATGATCAAAATTGCATAAATTCACATCCTTAGAGATACTTAGCTGCATGCTCAAATGTACTCATACTCCAGGACTGAAGTATTCACAGAGCGGAGATCCTCTATATTGGTGTGTTAGAATGGGTTTCACGCTTGGCTGCAAGCCAATTTTACCCTTGAGAGTTTCTTAGCCATTTCTTCTGTCTGTGAGAAACAAATTCCCAGCACACTGAAGGTTTAGCAAGTCCATCATCATTGCTCAGACAGTGCCTTATTACTGCTCTCTTTTTGTAATGATCTGCTAAAAACAATTAGCAACCACACTGCCATTCTGAGTAAATGTATTACAGTCTAGGCCTGAAGGACCACAGAACTTCACAGCCTAGTATCTCAATCAATTCACCTCATTTTCAAGGCTTTCTTGAGTCTGATCACGTAGGTTAAAGTAGTGAAACCTCTACTGCGTGACGTTATCACCCTCCAAGCTGTAGTTTGACACCTGTGATATAAAGCATTCTGAATGAAGTAATAAGGTTTAGATGAGATGTGAGTTCTAAAGTGGTTCTTTATTTCAATTGGTGGCTGCTTCCCACACTACAAGATATTATGTTCAATTTGAACCACAGCCAAAATCCATCAGAGCCCTATGTCAGGGAAAACTGTGAAGTTAACGCATACCAAGTCAGATAATGGTCCCTGGACAATGAAACCGAAATTTATCTGAATTAAGTTTACATACATTTTCTGTGAATGCTTTGTAATGCATTTTTAATTTTTTTTTTATTTTACTGAACTCATCTTTTTCAACAACATTACCTTACATTAAAGGAAAATTTGATCTGATCTATATCTTCTATATGCCTTCCTCAGAGCTCTGAGATACAGTTTAATTCAGTCCCTGGGCCTAGGATAGAAACCATACACCCAATAAATGCTAAATATGCCTCAGATAAATATAATCTATAATATTGGCATTTTCCCTGTCTACACTGGAGAAGAGGTCTTTTGGAGACCTCGTGTATGTAAATGGGGTTAAGGCAAAGCAAACCGCAGTATCTATTTTAATGGGCCATGCTGAAATGTAGCCAAGTGTTAGATAAAACAACTAACAACGGAAGAAAACTTTTAGGCAAACCAAGAATATGCGCAACACAAACACACACATTACATTGTCAAGCTGCATGTGAGAAAGAATCATTCATCTCCACCCATGTCTGAGTGAATGACTGCAGCTTGATTTTTAATCTGAAAACTAACTTCAGTATTAAATCTACAGTGTTATCATATGCATAGATGTAATTGGGAATAATGGTTTTAAATTGTATTATAGCATGTTTGATCTTGGTTTGTGGGGGCACGGTGGCTTAGTGGTTAGCACGTTCGCCTCACACCTCCAGGGTTGGGGGTTTGATTCCCCCCTCACCTTGTGTGTGTGGAGTTTGCATGTTCTCCCCGTGCCTCGGGGGTTTCCTCCGGGTACTCCGGTTTCCTCCCCTGGTCCAAAGACATGCATGGTAGGTTGATTGGAATCTCTGGAAAATTGTCCGTAGTGTGTAAGTGCGTGAGTGAATGAGAGTGTGTGTGTGCCCTGCGATGGGTTGGCACTCCGTCCAGGGTGTATCCTGCCTTGATGCCCGATGACGCCTGAGATAGGCACAGGCTCCCCGTGACCCGAGGTAGTTCGGAAAAGCGGTAGAAAATGAATGAATGAATGAATGAATGAATGAATGAATGATCTTGGTGGTTAAATCTGGACCAAATCATTTTTTATCTTAGAATTTTTACACAACCATGCTTTAAATTCACATGTTACTATAGTATCAGTTATGTATTTTAGTCTTCCTGGATTGAATGTGAAAAGGAAACTATAATCCCATGATCACATAATGTTACTGTAGGAGACTGTAGAGTGCATGCCTTATGCCTTATAAGCTGAGACAACCTGTAAGACATGACCAGTTGTTTTTACCTCAAGCTGTAACATAGCGTGGACAGAAACAAGAACACTAATGCTGAGGTTGAGCATGAACAGTCATTTGTTAGAGGTAGAAAGCTAGTTTAGCTTATGTGTTCCTAGCCTGGGCAGTTTTTAAGACTGAAAATATCTTTTATATTGAACTACTATTTTATTGTTTGTGTTATATATATTACTGGAAAGTACATTATATGAGCAAAGGTTTGTGGACAAATCCAATCCATATGTTCTTGTTGAATATTGCATTCCACACTGAGTCCCCCTTTGTTATTATAATAAGCTCCTCTCTTCTGGGAAGGCTTTCAATATTTTTGGAGTGTGGCTATGGGAATTTGTGCCTCATTTCAGCCACAAGAGCATTAGTAAGGTCAGGCTCTGATGTCAGATGGTTCAAAGTTGGTGTTCCAGTTCATCCCAAAGATGTTCAGTGGGGTTGAACTCAGGGCTA
This sequence comes from Tachysurus vachellii, assembly GCF_030014155.1. Taxonomy (NCBI): domain Eukaryota; kingdom Metazoa; phylum Chordata; class Actinopteri; order Siluriformes; family Bagridae; genus Tachysurus; species Tachysurus vachellii. The sequence goes on from NC_083472.1 coordinate 10,460,024, forward strand.
TGTGCAGGCCGCTGAAGTACTCCAGCCTGGGTAAACCAGGTCTTTAAGAACCTCACATTGCTGGAACAAGTTTGGACCTCTTTGTTTTAGTGAAGGAAAATCTTAATGCTAAAGAATATAAAGACATTCTGGGTTGTTTTCCAGATTTTTGATAACAGATTGAGGAATACCTGTGATGGTCAGGTATCCATAAAGTTAAATTCTCTGTGTTACTGATCAGTAGGTCAGGGTCTATAGTTTAAGGCTTGATTAAGGCGCTTAACCCTTTCTGCTCCAAAAGCTCTGTATCGGGTCTATAACCCTGACCCCAGGGGAAGAGAGGAATTTCACTTGAATAAAGACTTCTTCTTCAATACCCTAGGTATTATGATTATCATTATCATGATTTGGCAAAAAAACATTTATTTATTTTTTTTTTGCCAAAATATTGCCATGTTAGGATATAAAATGTTGACAGACTCTTACCCAAAAAGACTGAAGGTTGTAATAAAATGTAATAAAAGGTGCTTCAAAAAACATTAGTTAAGGGGTGTGCACAATTATACAAGTAGGCTATTTTAAGTGTTTTACTTATTCTTTTTTCCCATATGGTTTTCTGTTAATTTGTAGAAAGTGGAAAAAGTACTTTCATGATATATAGGTTTAATTTTTTTTGGCACAGAAACCTGCTATTTTAGACTCTATATAAATATATAATAATATATAATATCTAAAAGCTTTTGGACAGAGGTGTCTCACATTGTGTGTGTGTGTGTGTGTGTTTCACCAGGCTACTGTCCACTGTAATAAAAATCTCTGCTGTACTTAGTATCCATCTATTTTTAATGAAGTGTCTCAGCTGTGTGTGTGGTTTTGCACATTAGTGTGTGACAGAGGGGAAAAGTGGTATGCAGGCCTTTAGGTTTGACGGGACTTGCTGAGAGAAAGAAAAAAAGAGAGAAAACAGAACACTGCCCTTTGCCCTCTTTGCTTCCTTTCTTCTGAAGTGAACGGAAGATATGAGCTGACAGCTAATCTCATTCTCCTGGGGGAAGTAAAGTTAGACACTCAAGTTAACAAAATCACACTGCAAAAATAGAAACGGCACCACTTGCTCTTCTGTAGGCAGCTTTTCTTAACCTTGAGGCCTGCTCTCTGTCTCTCGTTCTCTTTCCCTCTCTTCCGTTCTGACTGTGAGCTGAAACTGTGCAACTACATCACATTAGATCAGTGGAAAAGTGTTTGGCCGGGTCTGTTAACAGACAACTGACAGTGTTCTGCTCTAAACAACACTCAAAATATGTAGGACACGTTGACTGCATGGAGTAATGCATTTGACAAGCAATTTATTTCTCTACTGAATTCATTCCCTTTCCACAGCTGCTAACAGCAAAATTATGACAAAATATAAATAACAAAATCTGACAGTGTTTCTTTTTTAGTCTTCTTTTAATTTAATTACAAACTTCAGTTAAAAGTGGCAAATTGTCTAAATTTTTCAACATATTCCATTTTATCTTTCACTCATCAAGAATGTAACATTGAACAACTGAAAAATATGTATGATATTTTGTCATTATATTCAGCCATCACCTATTGGCAGAAAATGCTAAGAGCTTGTTGGAATGCAATGAAAGAAAAATACAATTATGTTATACAAAGATCAAAAATACTATTAAAAACCCTTATTATAAATGGCAGCGCTATATTAATAAACTGCTATTGACATTTTACATGTAAGTACAAAATATTGTTGAGGTAGCACCCTCTAAAGTCACTTTTTAAATGTTAAAATACTGAATAGACATGACTTGACTTTTTTTTTATTTACATTACAGCAAATCTATGTTCCGTACTTCATTACAATTGAATTCCTTTGGTAAACAAATGGTCAGACCATGTGCAGTCCTGCATGTTTAAATTGTACATTCACAACATTTTTGCATCATTCTTTTGGGTTCATTTTTTTTACATAATGCAAAAAAGGGGGCAAATGCATTGTTTTACAAAAAAAAGCTTTTTTTATTAAGAACATTCATTCCGTTCTGTTCCACCACTGACCCTTGGAGAGTTATCAGACTGCATTATTTTATAACTCACCCGCTATTTCCTCTGCAGCTCTCCTGTGATGGTTTTCAGGGTAAAAAGGTCAAGTGTGAAAGCTTGGTGCACAAGGGCAGCTCCGGCACCAGACAGGTCCCCTCAAGACGCATTCTCCAGTGTGTGTGTGTTCCCCTTTCTTGGGGTGTAAACATTAGCAGGGCACCTTGTATTGGCCTAATGAAGACATCTCGAAAGGGGTCTGGCTGAAAGACTAGCCCACACCCATCTCTGTCAGTGGGGCTCATAGGCCAGTTTGGCTGGGCATCTACTCATTATGAGGTTATGCTAAGACCATGTAAGGTCCAACAGAGATCCCATTGTGTTTCTGAGCTTGGTGTTTTTTTTTTTTCTTCTCTTCCTCACCCATATCAAATGTCAGCTTGGGAGGGAAGGAAAGCATGTGGTGGAGTGTAGGAAGAAAGGAATGGGCTAAATAAACCAAACCAAACTCAGAGAGGAAACTTCAGCAGATTGCAAATGAAACATTCTCAAGATGGCAAACTTAACTTTGGTTTAAAAGACATAACACAATGTGTAAGCTTGGCTTACAGTAAAGAAAATACGTATTTGCTCTGATGTGTATGCTAACATTCATGCCCATTTAAACAAACAAACAAAAAATACCATCTTTTATTTATATAAACGTGACTGAATATGAACTGATAAACATCTAAGACACACGTGGAAAAAAGAGATTTTTTTTATGAATAAAGTATACAATAAACTATGGAAATAAAGCATCTATAAAAATATAAAGGATTTTTTTAAACACAAAAACATTGATATCTTATTTGTTTAATAAATCCTACAGTCTAGCAAGTTAAGACTCGGAAAGCCGCGATTGGAACAGTCAACTGGAAAAAAAGGTTCAGTGCAATAAATGTAGGTGATTTATTTACTGAGCGCGTGTAGATTGGTGCTTTTTTCTTTTAGAAGATTTTGACGCGCTTACCGCCCACAGCCCGGCCTCCTTTGAGCGCTCGGGGCGCAGGCTGCTCCTTGGACAGCGGACAGTACTTGATGGTGTGCGCGTTGTCGCCGTTGGCACTGCACAGCGGGCACGTGTATGCGCGCAGGATCGGGCACACCACGCGGCCGTCGGGCGCCTTCAGCACGTGCGAGCCGTACACCTCTTCAGGCGCGCCGTTATTCCGACAGAACACGCAGATCTTGGGCTCCTGCTTGGCGCGCGCCGCCGCCGTCTTACGCACCTTTCTATCCGCGCCGAACAGCTCAAAAGCCGCGAAACTTCCGCCTCCTCCTCCTCCTCCGAAGCCCGCGTCGCGCTCATGCCCTACAATCCCCACGCCGTGGCTACGGAACGGACCGAGCCCCGAGAATCGTTCCTTGAGCTCAAGCAGGGAAGGTGGCGGAGGGCTTGCGGGAGGACAGCAGCAGCCGCACGACGAGGAAGAGGAGCAGCACGAGGAAGAGCAGCAGCAGTAGTCCAAGTGCGCGGCGCACGGGCACGGCGCCGAGTCGTCCAGGCCCAGTGTGGCTTTCAGAGACTCCGTGATGGAGTTGGGGCTCGCTCCGCCGCCGGGACCGCGCTTGCTGCTCTGCGTCACCAGCGTGGACAGGCCCAGATAGTCGTTCCAGAAGTTGAACGTGTAGTCATAGGACGTGCGCGCGCTTAAGTAGCTGTGGTTTAAAAAATCCATCTCGCTTTTCCCCTGACTCCCGAGCGGCGCGGCGGCGCCTCTCTGTGCAGGATAAAACGGAGAATATATATTCCGTCTCGAGTGAAACGGCAAGTAACTAACAGATGTAGTCAGGTCCAGCGCTTGTCTTGGGTATTTCGGGCTGCGCGCGAGGCTGCTGGTTATAAGCCTGGGGAAGGAGCGGAGAGAGGGGCGGGGCTCTTTGCGCCTCGAGTTTGGGAGCAGATCAACAGCGTGATTTCTTCAGCACGATCTAAAGCCCTCAAAAGGGAAACGACTCCGCAAGAAAGAAAAAAAAACGAGAATTACCGCAACTTTGCAACTTTACGATGTTAAACCAAGCATAAAGCGTGTTAGCTGCAGTATTCCTGACATCCCTAATAGAAATACACAGAGAGATGAGAACAGAAACTCGCATTACGATTATGCACGCTTGAGTTTGAAACGTTACACAACTGCGTTATATTTTTCTGCGTAAAATGTTATTCCATCGTGATCCACGACCCCTCCCTACCTGCTTCCAACACAAGCCTTATTTCTGACTATTGCCACCAGCAATCCGTGTTCCCTACAGCAAAATACAGGGAACGGACACGAGCTATTTTGCGCAAATGGCTCTTATGAAACACTAGCAGCCAAAGCCGCTGGGACTGCGTGCTTGTGTGCGCGAACGCGCGCTGCTCTTTGTTCTTTGAGCGCGCGGCTATCGCACCTGCGCAAAGCAGTAAACTTCATGCAACAAATATGTTACAAACCTTAAAACTCCTCTTCAGTCAAACGTGAAAGCGCATCTATATGATAAAACATAGACATATTAGTGCGTGCCAGCTGTCTTTCGCTTTCCACGAAAAGAAAGCATTCATTATAGCAGTAATCATGTTATTAGGGGTAGAACTCTTACACCTGTTAGTGATTCTTGATGCTTGTCCACACACTACAGACCTTTCTCTGCAGCACAGCACTTAACCGAGCCTGGAGCTGGTGTATCATTTGGAGTTAAATGGCCTAAGCTCAGATGTCAGTAGATTTGCTCGGGTCCTGCAGTTCTATTTTTGATGGGGTGCCCGCTGTGGTCTTGGATCTTAGTGAAGGGCTGTTGTGCTGGAAGGCTTTTGTTCTACAAGCTCCTGGCTCAATGCAAGCATACTGAACTAGACTGGAGCCATCTCTCTCTCTCTCTCTCTCTCTCTCTCTCTCTCTCTCTCTCTCTCTCTCTCTCTCTCTCTCTGGCCCAAATCCTGGTACCACAGAGAAACTTGTAATAAGGGTCTGGCGAGATTAAGTCATCTCAAAGTAAACAAAAGACTGCTTTGCATTTTTGTGCTTTGTTTAACACACCAAGAGAGGGTGGGTGACATGGGGCACAGGCACAAGCACAGTCACAGGTGCAGGCCAGATGAACACTAAAGATGCACGCTAAAGAAGTGCATGTTCTTAAGCCACTCTCTTTCTCTGTGTATGCATCTTGCTCCATCTCTCTAGCACGTGCATTATAAATACTGTTTTCAGCCTGCCATAGAGACGTAATGATTAATGCACTTCAAATTGTGGGCTTGTTTTTTTTGTTAATTCCCCTCTGTGGAGTATGTAACAGAAATAATGCAGCGTTTCTGCAGTGGCATCCTTGCACCACTGGGGGTCTATGTGAGCTGAGTATAACATTACAGGGATGATGTCATTGGGCATCCTGTAAGGCATTAATTTACATAATAAGAGACGTGTAAGAACAAAACACACACACACACACACACACACACACACACACACACACACACACACACACACACACACACACACACTTTTGCTGCTCAGTTATACAGGAAATTTAGCAAGTAATGTAGCACAACATTAAACAACACCTAATGTATTACTGCATCCTTTAGTACACTCAGTTTAAGATTCTAACGACAATTTTTATGGTAGATAAAAAAGCGAATAGTTGGACAAAGTGAGGAGAAAACCTCTAGCTCTGCACTGTATTCTGTATTGATGAGCTGATGGCTACGTAATGACAACTTTATCACTATTGCTGCTATTCCCAGTGATGCTCTCTATGGGTCTTGAGTAATGTATATGTCAATAATTGTGTTTCATTCTCCGTGAAAGATAAAACTACCTTCAGCCCACAAGACCGTCTTCTTCTATCATGATGAATTATACTTCTCTGGAATGTGAACATGAGGCTCCCAGAGCATCGCTACCACAACAGGCACCGTATTTCTAATTAAAAGTGAAAGAGAGCTTTTTGAAGCCCATCCAGCTCAGAGGATTAAGTCTATTTAAAGGGGAATTCAACAGAATGCCATACCTCTGTGTTTAACCAAGTGGAAACTAATAAAGACAATGTGCTTTGTGTATGTTTGCACTTGGCTTAGTAGCTTTTCTTTGCCCAAAGGAGTACTACTTTAGCTGAACTTTTGCCCTTGCCAAGCACACATTTAGTTCGCAGGGTGAATGAAGCAAGACCTTGGTTATTCAGTATGACCTTTGAATATTTATGCAATTATGTATTTTCAATTGAGTGGCTGCATATGTAAACATGAGCAACCTTTTTTAGCCTTATTAGACTAATTATTTGTCTTTCATCAGTTGAAATGTCCTTGTGAATAAATTTGTCAGGGCAAGCACCGGCCTACTTGTTGATTAATACAAATACATTTTAGGCATTATTGTGAGTGTAGTCTACTTAGTGTACATGTAGAAAGTATAATAATGCACAAAATAAAGCATTATACATGTAAAGTATCCAGTAAGTGAATATCTTAGGTTTTCATGACAATTTTCTTGTCTGTGAATCAACTTAAACTTGTCAGCTAAAGGTTTGGTAAATTATAGAACTCTCTCTATGCCTCCCTATTGCCCCCCCCCCCCCAACCTCTCTCACAGTAATGATGGAAATTCCTGGCTGTGGCTCTGTAGAACTTTTTCTCTCCTCTTGAATTTGAGCCTAAAATATTAATGACCACATTATTACTTAATTTTGTTGTGACTTGGAGGGATTAATACCCATCCATTAAACAGTGCTAATTCTTCCCCTGTCTGGAAAAAGCTCATGCCTACTGGATCACAGAATTACATTACCTGCTGAAAGATCTATGGCACCAGTGAGGAGACTAGTGCTGCAAATTGATTTAGCGGTTCGAGCTGACAGAGATGATGTGGGAGGTTGCTGACCAAGGCAAACTTTTACTTTTAACGAGGTATATTGTTATGCTCATCACAGTTGGTGTAATGCTAGCATTGACATGCATAGGGCCTGCCTTTTGTATCTGAAATAGTCTTTAATCATGTTGTGTTTTTGAGAGATGAATTATTAACTCCAAAAAATGTGCTTTTTCAAGTGTGCAGGATCGACATCACTTTATAGCAATACATTCACTATCTGGACGGTTTCTTGTGTTGATACCTGCTCCACATTTGTGTTTTAAAAAGCGACAGAAGAAAAAGAAACCTTTGGTCTACCTCCAAATGCTTTCTGAAGCCTATTACATGAATATAATCAGATTTGCTTATTTAATTTACTGAGATGTGATTCTTTTATCTTACATTAAATGAAATTTGTCACATACCACCTACTTCCATTACAAGCTCAGGCATGTTTGAGCTTTCCGAAGCACCACAATTTCTAGTTGATTTATTTAACATTATGGATAAACATCCATCTTTGCCATGCTTGTTACGTTATTGATTGTCACTGTCAGGATGATTATTGGTATGACTTGGGAAGGAAAACAACATTTTCCACTGTCAGCCATATGTAATCTCTTTTCTGGTCTTTTCTATGTAAAGTCCCAGCTCATTGCCTAACCATGTGGGGGCATTTAATAACTATTAGATTGAAGAGCTTGGCAATGCGAGCTTGAACATATGCACTAATTTAATCATCATGCTAAACTGATTTAATATGATGGATTGCTATAGATTCTTGGCACCATATTGCATTGTGCAATGGCATTCAGACATCTGATCTGGAAAGGGCAGATTCCCTTCACAGCTTCACCGAATGTTCAGGCTACCAGGAGGGTGATTTTCACAACACAGTAACTGCACTATTTGAATTGAGTGTTATGTAATATAAATATCTACTAGTAGTGTAGACCAATTCATGTGGATTTATTTCATATTTATATAGTCATATCATGTGTTAATTGCATTCTTTTTTTGTAGCTATAATTGCATAACACATCCTTTTTGCAAGATATATGATTTCTATAATAGCTTGAAATCTTTTTTAAAGTAAAATTAATTAAACCAAACAGTAAGCATGTTTATACCCAGAACAAAAAAAGTGTATACAAGTTAATCCTCTTTTTGTCTTTAGTGTGAAATTGAGGATTTATAGCAGACACGGAGCATGCTTTGAATAGAAATGATGTACTGTAGGTCTCAGTTTATGAGTTTTATGTGGTGAATCGAATACAGAAAGCAGATAAATGATATGGAATGATGAAATGAAAGTCCTGTGTCTGGTTTTTATTACCTTTCAGGCAATGAAAATGTTCTTATAATTGCATGTGAACTCCTCTGATAACAGCAGTAGGCTTTCTTTTCATATACTGTATATCTGATAGTCGGTTTGAACCCCTGTATCTGCTCATGAAGCACATACTGTAATGTTAATAAAATGAATAAATCAATAATAATAATACACACATACTGGTTTCAGATGGCTATGAGGCAGAGAGCACAAAACAGGCAGAGAGTGCAATGAGACACAACAGTGAATCGTCCCAATCCACCTCGATGCACATCCAAGCACAGCTGCCAATTTAATTTATAAAACAATGTAAATATAACAGCTTTGCTGCCCACCTCATTGTATTTTTGCTGCTGTTTTTTTCACTGTGAGTTCCAATACAGTTGCATACAGAGGGGCGATGTCTTCTGGAGCTGCTAAAATTTAAATTAGGAGATGTAATGGACATTTATAATGAGTTAATGCTTAATTTCCATAAGAGACAGTTAAGCAGATAATATGGCCAGCATTACACTGATGGCTTTCTCTAGGGATGCCATTTAATGCACCTTAAATATTCAGATTTTTCTTTCTTAAATCATGTACAATTAAAACATAGCCACTAAGCAATTCGTTATTACAGAGTGCGCAAGAGAAAGAAAGGGAAAGTGTTACAAATAATGCATTAATGCCCATGGCTTTGATTTTTTGCATTGCATTATTACCATACTCATTCCTTATCTGAAATGCATTACGTTTGATACGTTGATTAAAATATTATTGCCACCCCCATCTCCCAGCCCCTGGTGATTCAGCAATGAAACTAATTTTCATATAATGAGGACTATTAATATTGAGGATGATGAAGATCGGAGCACAGAATAAGCAATGTGAGTGATTACCATGCCTGGTAACAGGCTGCAGAGACACAGTACACATTAATTACCAACCTAACAAAACCTATTCATCTCTCCTCTCTCTCTCTCTCTCTCTCTCTCTCTCTCTCTCTCTCTCTCTCTCTCTCTCTCTCTCTCCCCCTTTTCCTCTAACAGCCAAAAATGGCAAACTCTGCTTCTAAGCAATCAAAAGAGCACTAGAGCATGAAAAGCTTAGGTGTATTAGGAAAAATTAAGCATAATCCTTCTTCACTGGTTTCTGATCTTTTATGTGAACTTTTGCTTAAAATAGCTCTAATTGGCCCAGATGTGTCTGGGTGAAATGGACTTTATTTGTGGGAACTTCACAATGACCTATTTGGAACTGCAGAGGAGTACTTACATCTTAAAGGTAAAAATAAGGCTCGAGCTTTTTAGCTGCTTTGATGTTTCTCCTGCTATGAATCAAAGCAAAGCGTGATGTGTAAAACACTGAACAGTTAAATACAATATGTAACATTCCTGTGCTTTTATATCTTTCAATCCTCAGTCTAATCTGTGCATCAATTCAGATCTATTTTCCATGATTGCAAGATGCACAGTGTAAGACAAGTCTTGCTTTAAAATCTTACATTTTTTAATGCATTGTTTGTGTTTGGTCCAGGTTTTCAGTGCGGGTATAATGCACCTGACACGCACACACAATGGGGCTTTTGTTGCCTTGGCTTAGACAGGGAAAAGACGGAACTAACCATTCCTAAATCCTTTCATCTTCTCATGGCCCATCTCAGGCCTGCGCTTTTAAAGCTGATGTAGTCAAAGCAGTAGGCATCTGTACTGTAATGCCGAGCATTAATGCACTATTTTGAGGAAAGTACATAAGAGCACATTCACAAGGAACTGATACAGTTTATTGCTTTTCCAATTCACTCGCAGGGTTCATTTTTCAGTAGCATTACACTGAAGTCATTAAACAGTGATTACCTGCAGACTGTGATTTGGTCAGCATTAGCGTTCTCCAGCACTCAACACACTGGATGCATTAATCAAAAGGCCCATTAGTCCATATGACTGTGTTTTGTCATGCATGACTGAAAGCTTTACTAATAATCCAAGCCTTGTTATCCAACTGTGTGAGCATGCCTACTTACCTGTCAACGTGCTCACATCATTAGTGGACTGTCCACTCTAAGACATTTGATTTGATTGAGAGTGTAGCATGAGTGATTTTGAAGAATCAAACTCCCCTATGACTCAAAAGCAGTGATAGTGATCAGAGCTCATGTAGTTGCTAGTGGCATTCTCTCTGTGTGTGTGTGTGTGTGTGTGTGTGTGTGTGTGAGAGAGAGAGAGAGAGAGAAAGAAAGAGAGAACAAGAGAAAGAGAGAGATGACTGAGGTAGGCAGGATGGAAGGTAGGTGCTGCTGCTCTTGTATACCACTCTCTCTCCCTAATGAGGGCCTTTTTCAGATGAAAGCCCTGCTGGCTCGACTGGTCCTGTCAGAGCCTATTGGCTCTCTCTTGAAATGAATGAAGAAAGACCTGAGGCACTGCAGTGCTGATCAGAGAGCTGTGCAAAAGGTGGGAAGCCTCAGGGGGGAAGTGAAATACTTCTCACTGAGTCCTGCAACCCCAGCATTTTTATACATTTTTAGAAGATCACACTGGGATTTTGTATATAGTACATATAGATACAGTATGTCAATGCACTGTTATGCATTGCAAGGTGTACTTATCTGGTGGTTAATCTAAAGTCTATGTTATTTCCTCATCTTGGAGTAAATTTGTAACTGTAACTGTCAGTGGGGATTTTTTTGCATGTCCAGGTCTACACTTGTTTACACTTGTTAATGCCTGTTTCCTAAAACACATGTATTGATTGATTTAAATAGAAACTGTACTAGGCTTGCAGTGCATGTAATACTCATGAGGATTTTGCACCAAACACAGTTGCACCAGTATTGATGAATCTCTTAGAAAGGTCAGATACTGAATGTCTTAGGAGGTACTGTAACTGGTTAAGTCCCTACAGAAAAGATAATAAAGAATAGAAGCTTTTGCAAGAAACATATGTTTTTTGGTGTATCACGTGTTGGTAAACTTATCTGAGTAACATGAATTGAGCTGCAGAATCTTGCTTTGATTTAATTCAGATAATACAAAAAAACTGTCAAGGCAACATGTTTTTTTCTTTTGTGTTTCTCCTGTGTTTTCGTTTTCTGCCCCTTGCCACAGCACACCACACCAGTTTTTCTCCTGTCAATCTCCTGTTTCACACCTTTACAAAAGGACCATATTTTCATATACATCCTCCTTTTTTGTGTCCTGGTTTCTTTCAGTGGTTTGTCACTGCTGTTAAGCACATAACGCTAACAATACAGATACTAAAGTGGCAGTTTGCTTAGAGAAAGTACAAAAGAAAGGGCTTTTTTTTGCATTTGATTTTGGCTAGTTTAGCCTTCAGGCCTGAACACTGAAAGCAAGACATTTGATGTGGTGTGCATATAGAGGCTTGGGACTGAATTCCAATGTAGTGTTGTTTTGACTGATTGGCGCTTCCAGACTGGCTTGTTTTTATGTGAAATAGCAGCTGTATTATTTTAGACAGGGTGGTTTCAAAGCCACCGCCGCTCTCAGCCCTCACTGGGAGACTGGAGCCACCTGTCCACCCTCTACCCAGACCTGTCAACCTTTAAATCCACATTGGGTGCATGTGTGTGTTCATGTGTATGGAGGGCTGAAGCTATCAGAGTGGGCAGGATTCTTTCATATCATATTGACTCAGTATAAAGTCCACTCAAATATGCAGCATTGACAGACTTGTTAAAAGGATTTCGATCACTGCTGTCACAAATGCCTAATGATAAAGATTAGATGGGGTTAAAATGAGGCTTAAGCCATATGGGAGGTGAAGCGCCCTTGTATTTAAGGGGTCATTTAAACCCAGTTATTTCCAGTAATGACAAGGCAGATTAGCATAAAAAAGATACAGTGCTTACAAGTTAATAGACTGACTGATTAGACTTCTGCAGAGCAGGGGAAAATAAGTTTATCACACTATATTTTGATCTCATTTTATATTGTCTATAATGGCAGTATAGTTATGTATAACAGTTGTGTAACAGTACAGGCAACATTTTGCATAATATTTTAAGAGCTGGAACAGGACACCATATCTCTATTAAATCTCTTTTTTTCTTTTTCTAATTGGGATACATTGATGCCATCTTTTGTACAAAAAAGATATGAAAGCTACACATGTATGTTTGTGTGTACACAAACCTCTGCCTTAGGTTATTACACTCACTCACACTATCTCAGACGTCATCGGGCATCAAGGCAGGATACACCCTGGATGGAGTAGGTTATTACACATTATGATTATTTACTTTGTTTGATGATGTATTTATCTTCATTAAACTGCAGTATAGTTTATGTGCAACTACAGTACACAGTTATTAGAATCACATAATATAATGTGGAGTCTTTTGTCCTCAGCCAGTCAGCTAAAATTAGTCTGGTTTTACAGCTGACATACCGTAATGACTGTGAGTAAGTTACATTATGTAATCTCAATCACAATGTTATGGCTGTCTGTAGATATTCGTGTAGATATGCAGAATTTAATTCAGTATACAGTTTACTGTAAACACACATTGGAAATGCTTGGCTTTTGTTCCTGTTTATGCGATTTTTTAAAATAACACTCATTGCGGCATTGTAGCAATGCTTGCCAATTTTTCTGTGATTTTTCTGTCTATTATATAGGTTTCTCAATGCTTCCCTTAGACATGAATGTATTCCAACAAACCAATGTAGAAATATTTTTCCTGGTTTTCTGAACTTGCCTAGGCAATCATATTAGGTAAGTAGCCAGGTTAACAAGCACAGCTGTATAAATAGATGTGGGTTATAAATAAGGGCAAGTTTAAGTTGAACAGAAACACCTGTACCCTTGCTTATTCGTGCATTTATCCAATCAGCCAATTATGTGTCAGCGGCACAGTGCATTAAATCAAGCAGGTACAGGTCAAGAGCTTTGGTTAATGTTCGCATAAAACACCAGAACGGATAAAAATGTAATCTCAGTGACTTTGATCATGTCATGGTTCTTGGTGCCAGACATGTTAAACATTCTCTGAAGTTTACACAGAGTAGTAAAAAAAAAAAAACAATACCAAGCATGTCACAGTTCCGTAGTAAGAAATTATTAGTTGACTAGAGTAATTAGAGAAGACTGACTTGAACTACAGTAACTGGAAGGCTAAGGTAACTCAAATATATAATTTTTACAACCATTTTAAGTAGACTGATCCATGGTAACTCCTGAAAGCCAGAAGAAGGAATCTAAACCTATAGTGGGCACAGATTTGGCCAAACAGCTAAAGATTTTCGCCTTTTCTAATTTTGGGGCTCACCAGAATTTCTAATGCCACAGTATGCCACAGTAAGCCTACATCAGGTTTGAGAAAGTACAAAAAAATCTTCCTAATAAAGTATATTCCATTATCAGGTTTAGTCAGATAAATAAACTTGACCATATTGTTGCTTCTGTCAAAATTCCCACTCACTCACTCACTCATTTTCTACCGCTTATCCGAAATACCTCGGGTCACGGGGAGCCTGTGTCTATCTCAGGCGTCATCGGGCATCAAGTCAGGATACACCCTGGATGGAGTGCCAACCCATCGCAGGGCACACACACACTCTCATTCACTCACACAATTACACACTACAGACAATTTTCCAGAGATGCCAATCAACCTACCATGGATGTCTTTGGACCGGGGGAGGAAACCGGAGTACCCGGAGGAAACCCCCGAGGCACGGGGAGAACATGCAAACTCCACACACACAAGGCGGAGGCAGGAATCGAACCCCCAACCCTGGAGGTGTGAGGCGAACGTGCTAACTACTAAGCCACCATACAGCCCCCCCCCCCCCCCTCAACATTTTAATTGATTAAAATGTTAAAATGTGCGATTACTATAAACAATATGAAATTCTGCACTTTGTCCCATTGCAACAATTTATTTGTAAAAATCTACAAAAAATATGAATGAATTAAAAAAAAAAAAAGAAAAAGAAAGAAAGAAAAAAATGGTTGTAACTTTGTTCCATGTACCAGGCAAATCTAGTAAGAATTGCTGATTAATGCACTGGAATGGAATGTATGGAATACAGAACAACACTAAAACCATTGGATATTTCCAGTGGCCTTATTTTACAAGACAGACAACCAGTGCGTCTGAATAAAATCACTGAAGAAAAGTATTGCTTGTATATTCATGGCTCTTTTGCAGTGTTTCCGACACATGCCATGTTTTATTAGAGTATGTTTGGAAGGGAAGCATTGTACACAGAATGACTCAATTTCACATTGAGGATTTTTTTTCCTTGTCTACACAGAGCAGCCCAGACTGAATCCATCTCACAGGTTTTATATAGCGATTTCTGCAGAGCAGCAGTTCTAATGAACAACACTAGCAGATGTAAACTTGCTGATGTCATCACCACAACACCTGTATCCTCAGTACTTATATGGGAAGTACAGTGTGTTTGTTTCAACACATTGTCATTAGTATATGTCTTAAAAAATCAATTACAAATATGACATTTCTACTGAATTAACATGATCCACAAAGATTAGATTCTAAAAACTTAAATAGAGGTTAAAATTCTGGTTGGTGCTCTGTTGCTGTGTGTTGAAGCAATGATTTTATAACTGTTGTTTTATGACAGTTAGATCTTTCTCTGATGGCTTTGCTTCAGCTTTTTTTTCCACAGCAATGCTAACAAACACTCAAATTCTCCTCTCCTCTGTCTGTTAATACATGCTACCCACCACATCTCTCTCCTGATTAGAAGCAGGTGGTCAATTCCTTCCAACACATGTGGTTAGTTATTTTTCTTTTTAAATCTTGCATATTCATTTCTCAACCCCGTCCAAAAATGAACTCCAGCCAGCGATTCCTGGTAAATGAATTAGCTCTTACATATGCATGAAGTAACTAAATAGTCTTCACTAAAATGAAATACAGTGAGCCAAGCCTATTTGCATTTGGATATTAGGGAATTGATCACTTTTGACAGCAGTGGCAACTGAAAGGTGAAAGACCGAATGAGGCAGAGTGGATTTTTAACCCACATATTTAACATTGCAATACAAGATTGCATATACCATGTTAAAGGCCTTATTACTCCGTACCATTTTTAAACTTTTCAGCTGATCCACTATCTGCTTTTCTCATCTGTAGAGGCTGAGGATATTTTAATATAGCAAGAAATGATTCACATCACCCTTTCATTTATTCTAATAGCATATTTACATTGGCACAGCTGTGGAATACAAAATGTGCCTTTCTCACACATGGCGGATGACAGAATTTATTGACTGGTGTTAAGGAGAGGAATTCTGGGACATTCATTTCATCTCTGGCTCAACGTGTGAGTGTGGGTGGGTGCTAAAATTAGTAACATGCTCTCTAGTAGCAGGTTGGTATCAATCTCTGAGACTGTCTGGCAAAAACAAATGAGGCAGAGAGAGTGAGGAGGTTGCAGGGGGGAGGATGGGGAGTGAGAGAAGCAATCGTAGCAAGCACAGATAACCCTATGCAACACCCAGAGCAATCTAGTAATACCACCATCAAGTCCTGACCCTTTCTTGCACATGCTGATATATCTGACAGCTCAAACAACTCAATTTCACACATCTTTCTCCCTGTCTCCTTGCTCCTTATTTCTATGCTTAGGTGCAAGGGCATGGTGACTTGCTTCAAGGTGTGAAGGTCAGTAGATTTCCCACAAAAACTAAAGATTGAGTTTATATAGTGTGATTTTATATTATTGACTCTCAGATCGAATCATATTCCTAAATACTTGCAGATTTCCAATTAAAAAGAAAATCTGCCCTTTACAAGCTAAAGTTGCAGACACAACAAAACAAAAACTTTTGCAGACACAACAAAACAAAAATACTAGCGGACACAACAAAACACTTGCATAGACAATGTATTTACAGAAGCAAAACGTATATAGTCAATCATTTTAAACTTTATTCGTTATGTTTTGTTCAAGGTGTGTAATGAAATGGAATGAAATGGAGACTACATACATCCTACATCTACATCTACCTACTGCAAAATATATTGCTAATTCAAATGCTTTTTATTTTTAGCATCATGATTTTCACTAGTTATCAGTATATTTCAGTGAAAATAAAAAAAATAAAACAGTACACTGATGTTCTGTACTAAAAACATGTAGTCTTAAAAAAGTGGATGGCACAAATGCATTTTTAAGAATATAATAAAGCTTGATACCAATGGGCATGGTGTCCAAGGACCTTAGACATATCTGTAACATTGGTTAATGCTTTTATTATACCAAATTAGTGCTAACAAATATATATATTTATATATATATATATATATATATATATATATATATATATATATATATATATATATATATATATATATATATATATTCAGAATTGTTTTATTATTATTATTATTATTATTATTATTATTATTATTATTATTATTATTATTATCATTATTGGGAATTTGAACTGAATTCTACTCTACAACAAAGTGACTGGCCTAATCACATCAAATTGGACAGGAAGGACTGAAAGTCTCTTATTATCTTCTCTTTTCATTTCATAAATCACTGCTGACCTGTTATGCTCAAATAAAAAACAGCATGTGAAATGTTTGGGCCAAAATGTAAAGATGGCTCCGCTGTGCTCTGTAGGTGTGTGGGCAAACTGTGAGTGCATTAAATTGGTGGTACTATGTTTGGCTCTTGAACTCCAGCAGAGAAGCAGGCCGATGTCATTCTTTCATGTCTTGCACGCAAAGCTTTTAAGCATTACTTTCCATTACATTCTGTCAATCAGGAAATAGGATAAGTAAATCAAGCCTCTTTAGTCTGATTCTGTCTGTCTGTCACAGGTCATAGTGAATGGGAAGCTCTAAGCTGGCTGGTACTCGAAACACAGGGGGCTTCCTTTTGATCTCCACTTCTGACCAGGAGGCCTTACATCACGGCTGAGACTTCTCAGGACTGAGTGGGCAACACTAATCGCAATGGACAGTGGGATCGCTAAGCTTTACCTATCCCCTTGTTTTGGCCAAGTCGAGCTGTGTAGTGCATAAAGGGATTGAGGGTGCTTATAGCCAGTTTAGGTTGAATTTCCGTGCAGGAAGGAGAGGAAGTGGATTGCTGGTAAATCGAATTGGATACAACTAATCCTTCAGAAGCCTGATACTTACACCTCTGTAATTATTGTTATATTCCAAATTTTTTTAGGAATGTTTTTTTTAATACATGTGAAATTTACAATTCTTAATCAGTAGGTTTTATTAGTTATTGCATGAAAATAATGTACAACTGACACTAATGTTATTACTGCAAATGATCAATATATTTTTTAAAAACTATAAACAAAAATGTCCTTTAATTATTATTTTTTATATAATAAAGTTTTGCACATTTATTTTATTTTAATTTAATTGATTTTCTTTTTTTACTTTTAAACATTTAAGTCCTGATTACAGAGCATGTGCAGATACACATGTACATGTATTACAAATGTGAGCATTTATTTTTATTTATTCTTTTAGGAAAAGAAATTGTTTTAGGCAAATATCCAAAAAAAATATATTAATTAATATTCATTCATGTTTCCTCAACATGTTTAGTTAGAAAAAAATCAACAGAAAAAAAAAAAAAAAAAATATGATAC
The DNA here is from genome assembly GCF_030014155.1 of Tachysurus vachellii. Lineage (NCBI taxonomy): Eukaryota > Metazoa > Chordata > Actinopteri > Siluriformes > Bagridae > Tachysurus > Tachysurus vachellii. The sequence goes on from NC_083472.1 coordinate 10,477,850, forward strand.
AGTAACACTGTGAAATGATTAAATTATCAGTTTATTACATTGTTAATTATAATTTATAAATACACAAATTATTGCAACTTAACTGTATGGTTTTCCAAAGCATTTATATTTCTTGATAAAAACATGGTGAAAATAAAAAATGAGTACTTCAAAAAAAAAATTTATAAAAGCAATTATACTGATTTTTACATATGACCCTCATAAATAATATTAGCAAGATTGGCGTTATAATTCCTCAATTTTGAAGCAATCACTTTATCTTAATGCAGAACAAAATCTACCAATTTGCAGCTTGAATACTGTGATTGGAAGCATAGCATATTATGGATTATTCTTTGTAAATGTTAATATGAATTTACACCTCATATTAATATAAATTGGCCGTGCTACGTTGAATGACATGTCGGCATAGTGAACCGGAGAGGGCAAATTTGTTTCTGAATATGATGGATTCACTCATGCAGCGCACATTCAGTGTCACATCTGTGCAAATTCAACTAATCATGTCTCCACGGTGAGTATTTGCATATGTTAATTATGGAATATAAAGTAGCAGGGAAGAGCAGTTCAGCATCAGACAAAGCCTAATCTGAATAAAGAAAACACATGAGAATCATAAAGAGTATAATTTAGAGGCTTGTGTGGAGGTGAAAATAAGTAGGTGGCATTTATTTAATTGCTTGTGAGTCATTTCAAGAAGGAATACTGATAATGGCATTATCCTATTAGAAAAATGAATTTATTCTGACAAGATTAGCATTATTAATCCTTATTCTAAAGCATTTTTGGAGTCTGGGTACTGATAAATACGTTCTGACCATCTTAGATAACATGCTACATATTTGATATCTTTTTGATTTCTTTGTTTGTGTTACATTTGAGTCTGGAAAAATGTCGTTTGTAAGTGATCATAACATGGCACAAATGTGTATTTTTCCATGGGCTTATTGAGGGAAGCATTAATAGTTTTAAGTCCAGGCTTTTCCTGATCAGCTCCCTCCTTAGGTAGGCACCTTTCATCTTATCACGCTCGTTTTATTCCCTTCCATTGTTTGCCTTTGTGATGTTGCTATGACGACTGGGCTCCAGGCCCCAGTTGACGGGCCATACCATTATTGGTAGAGATGAAGGGGAAACACTGGGGGAAGGGTGCTCTGATGCTGGATTCACTCAGTTAACCAAACTGAGTGCAATGATGCACCCCTGTCTCGGTGGCAATAAATCTAAAAGTATAAAATGTGCAAATAATAAAGTGCCCTTGTGTTGGGTTTCAGTACGTCATATGAATAAGCTTGCGGTCTTTTTTCTGTGTTGAACACAATTTTAAAATTTTTAATTATTGTAAATATTGATTTATTGGCTAATATTTAAAACCAGAAACTAATTGACATGCCACATTCTAACTGTAAAGAGGTTTCATGTTTATTTCTGAATGTCTGCATTACTGGTGTGTAGTTAGTTAAACATTAGCTAGTTTTGAATTAATAAATAAATCACAACACACCACCGGGCACACTATTAAAATACTTCAAAGACAATGGCAAGATAGCACAAAACCAAATAGGTTCTCAACCAGGTTGTTGAAAATGATTAACTAATAGCAATGTGGCTATTAACCACCATTGTATACTGTTCTTAATGGTTAATAATTTACCAAAGGTTCTGTTGATTACATTCCATTTGCTTGAAGCTGAATGGACCATTGCAATCTGGTTTGATACACCTGTACTCATAAAAATGTAGAACGAACTAACTGACACATTTTCATGTCATGGTGTTCCATAAGGTGTGTGTAAAAATGGTCAATGTATCGTGTTCCAAAAATGATTCACAACCATGAAAAAAAAAACACCTTGGTCTATGACATCAACTGTAAAGTATTAATAGACCAGCACACAGGTGTGGACCATGCAGGTGTGCTCTATTTTTCTCCTGTTTTTCTTTTTTGTACATGTTTTTTTTTACTATGTTATGCTCACAAAAATACCTAAATGAAAATGATGATATTCTTTAAGCATTAATAGATCATACAAAACTTTGGTTTACAAGGAGACAAAGACAGAAGACAAATTAAATAATACTTCACAAAATGTCCACAGTGACGACCTACTATGGAATTTTGATTTTCAGTCATGTCAGTGTTTTCCCACTTGGCTTCTGACAGACGTATCATTTAATAACCCTTCAATACCTCTTTCACAACACAACCCACCACCACCCCCTGTCCAGTCAGCAAATGGCATCTGCTTGAGCTCTATAATTTTGTCGGTGTTGATTGAGTAGACGCTTGGTGACACACCTCCAACCTTTTCTCGGGTTTTAATCATGTGTTTTTTTTTTCTTTGGCCTCGACCTCTAGAAACTGCTTAACGTGCAGCTGGTGAAGGGACCTTCAATTTGTTTCAATAAAACATGCTGGAGGGGTCAAAAAGGCAGGGAGGGGCAAAGCCAGAAGAGCAGAGCACTAGGGAACAAGGGAAAAGGAGTGGAGCAAGAGGAGGGACTTTTTTGCCTGCCACACAATCAGGTTCCAGGCTGACAGGAATACTGATGGGGCTTCAGCTCCACAATGTGCACCTATCTTTCTTGCTCACTCTTTCTTCCTCTCTATCTCTTGGCTGAATGGTAAAAGGCCCATTAGGTGTGCAGAGTGCCCTTTTAGAAGAGACAGATTGAAGATTAGCTGGTTTCAGAGCACTCCTTCTTCCCTACGTGATAAGTACCTGATCAAGCTGACTGCGTCCTTGAGTCTGAAACCGCTATGGAAATGATCTCTCAGACAACAGGCTGCACTTTGCAGGAGTGATTGATGAATAATCAACGATTAACATAATGACTTGAAGAAATTTGACCTTTTTTATTTGCCTTGATGAAAGAAAAACACAGAAATTATTATGATCCTGTCCTAAGAATGAATGCTGTTAAAAGGCAAGATATGTTTGTTGACACTTGTACCAAAACACTATACATGTAGTGATCTATTGTCTTTGTCCATTGTTGTGCTACATAGTTAAATATTGCACGGCTTCTGCATCAGCCTTGGAAAAAGCCAGTGCTCCATTAATTTAAAATGTATGCTGCATTATTCACCATATTTATTCTGTTCCTGCTTTCAATTCCCAGTTCTCCTATATTCCAAGGGGTAATCTAAATGCAAATACACCAATGCATTAAATTGGAGAAGCTCCTGTTTTGCTGATACATGGAGGCAACACTGGGACAGTGACTGAGGGAGAAAAAGAAATAAAATCATCCGGGGATTTTATCAACACAAGGACACAACACCTAAAATGCCTCGTAATTTCAAATGGTGTTACACCAAGCCAAGATGCATAACAAAACCTGAACCATCTGATTGAGTCCATCAGCGAATGAAATGCATGGTAAAATGTTCAATTTGTATCATGGGTTTCACAATAATAACACCATCACACACATTTAGTCTGGTGATGCACTGTGTAATACAACAGATGCTATTCCGTTTACAGAATCGGTCAGCTGAAACCATACTCCAAGATGCTTTTCAGGATCACCAATCATACCTACTTCTGATAAAACCAAAAAAGCCAGAAAACTGTGAAGATAGATTATCCAGCACTTGAGCAGCATGTTATCTATTTATTAAATGATCTGCATGATAAATTTAAAACCAAATTGTGTTTCTGCACTCATCGATCATGATAATACAATCACCTGTGCACCTGCCCATTAATGTAATTCTTCAAACAGCCAATCAGTTGCCAGCAGCACAATGCATGAAATCATGAAAGTAGAAAATTAAGGTTGATGAGTGTGGTGGCAGTTTTGAGAAAGGCCAGAGAAGATTGGGCAGGTGGATTGAGTTGCCAAGAAGGCTATGGTGTCTCAAATAACAACTCCTATACACCTGCGAAAAGCAGAAAAGCATCTCAGAACACACAACATTGACTTTAGCCATGGCATGGTTGTTAGTACAGATGAGCAGTCCTAAGGGTGGAAACTCCTTGTAGATGAGAGAGTCCAGAAGAGAATGTATAGACTTTCAGGTTGAAGATGACACTATGGTAACTCAGACAAACACTCTTTACAACTGCAGAGACAACATTAGTCTTCAGTCCTATCAGCCAAGAAGTTAGGAATCACAGCCTCAAAAAAATTGAACAAATGAAGAACTATTAGTAGTAGTAGTAGTAGTAGTAGTAGTAGTAGTAGTAGTAGTATTACACTTACTATGAGTTTATTATTGAAATTTATAAACTTAAAATATTATTGAAATCTTTTTTGATCGTTTGCTGACTATTATTACTTCTGTAATTGCTGCCATCTAAACATTTCTATTTCAGTTATGCTACGGCACACATTTCAACAACCTGCCTTGTAATATCTTGATTTACAATGAAAAAAAATCTGCATCTCAATGGGCATAAGCTTCAGATTAACCAGGACTCAATCAGTACTGGAGTTTAAATTGCTCATTCTACTAAAAGAATGCCCAGTGAGAACAGTAAAACTGGTATAAAGTGTACTTTATTTGTGCATTATAATTCATCCCTGAATTCCATTTCTGCCCTGTGCATATTTATTTCTACTGGGAGATCTCTCTTGCACATTATGTGTGTTTGTATGTGCATTTCTAAAGAGTTATTAGTTGATAACTGGAGTACAGAGTCAGAATGTAAGCTTTGAAGCTGATGGGTTTAAGTAATAAGAGGCATCTTGTTCATCTTACTGGCAAGCTAAGGCTCATTGGTCTCAAACAAGCTGACACAAACATCTGAAGAATCTGGAAAACATTTGAAAAGAAGCTAGTCTGTTCCTGAAAACAAAGGGCTTCTCTCTGTCTCGCTGATTCAGGGTTATCCAAAAACTGCCCTTCACAAGCCTCGTTATTTTATCTTCCTGCCACCCTTGGAGACTTACCCAGGCTTTATTCCCTCCTCTAATCTACTGTCCATGTGGTGGAAACTAAATTTACTGATCTATCGGCAATGCACAATAAGCAGCTCAGAGCTAGTTTGAGGCATGTGTATGGTATTAATAAACATGGCAACAAGGTCTACATACTTTTACTGCACCTATGTCAGAGAATATTTATCCTCAGTCCCATTAGCTTCAACTCTTGTATGTAGAGCTTGTTCAGGTTCTCTCTCTGCCACCCACTGGAATCTTATAACTGTAAACACAGCACAAGGCTCATTACTTTGATATGTGATATGCCTAGAGTGATTTTTGCTACTGCCATTCTTTTCACTCTATTAAACCTATTAATCTAGCCACATTCAAAAGCATACCTTACCTGTGTTAAGGACATATAATATATCTGGGCCTGATTGACAGGGACTAGTATCTGCATGGGTAGCTAGGTTGTCTAATATATACACGTATCCAAGTTGTCAAATATACAATATACGATTAGCTAAAATCTCTGAGATTTGTTTACTTCTACAGCCCAGACCCTGAAAGGTTCAAGCTTCAAGGACACAAGCAAGTTTATTAAATGTGGAGCTATTGAACGAAAGACAAGCAAATCCTTTGTTCAGGGAGCAGCCATACAAAAAAGCCATTGATGCATAGCAGAGACAATGCTGAGCCTGCAGCTTTCCACAGCCACAAACGTTTTCTTCAAATCCCACACAGTGTTAATCGTATTTTATTTTATCAACAATGTCATGAGTCTCAGTATTTTTCTTTTTTTTTGTTTTGTTTTATAAATACTATTCTCTTTGCTGAACACCATCAGCGAGAAACACAATAGCAGCATTTTCCTGATGCTTTCTGAGATCAACAATAATCTGATATAAGCAGGGCAGTGAATTTAAAACAGATGAAGTTTTATAAAGACCACCAACACGGTATGCAAAGAGGTGGTTATTTTTGTGATTCTTGTATCAAATGTATCCATGAGGGTTAGGGTTATTTTGCTCTTTTTTGACTTACTGACAAAATGTCACCATCAAAAGCTCTAATTATCTCTGTGCACAAATTCCTGAAGGTTAAAGTGACTTTTCATACAGAGAACAAAGCAGTATTCTTCATCTCAGGTATAACATAAGATGAAATGTTTTTTATTAAAATTACAAATGAACAATCACTCACATCCATGTTATAAGGTGTTCATCAAAATACTTTTTAAATAGAAAGTTTGGAAGATAACATTTTAATGCATTTTACCTGTGCCAAGAACTATTCTGGAGTTTAGTCTGGCATTTGGCAGTGGTGAAAAAAGTACTGACTTACATCGAGCAACCTCTCCAGGGGATTGTTTATATGTTCTACACTTCCTACTTACAAGCAACACCACCTTTTTTTCCTGCTATAAGTGTTCATGTGACACATTACTCTTCTAACATTTTTCACTTATGTTATATTTCACTTTCTATCTACTATCTGATAAAATTCAGCTGCTTATTAACCAAATAACAATGTATAAAGTACACGTTACTAAACAAGTCATTGTTTTAAGTCATATTACAATAACTATTCGTCTTCGGCGCATACACATAAAAGTCTTTGATTCAGGGAAAGTACATCAGATGGTCTTGTAGTTCTTGGCATTCCTGTGGGCAAACCCTTTGGCTTTGTAGCCCCATTCTTTTTGGCTTATCTCCCTACATTATTAAATTCCCTACACTCTGTCTGTGCGAATCAAATTACTACACAGAGCAGTGCAGTGCTAAGGGCTGGTCAAGGACATAAAGGTTTAGAATAAGTTGTCAGTTGTTAGCAGAATGCAAGTAATCTTTTTCTTTTCAATGAATTGTAAGCTACTTGAGTTCTTTTATAAAAGACATTAACAATGGGGGGTGACGACAAAACAAAGTTTACACGAGGAATCCTGGTAAATAATGTACCTAGGGCTAAAGGTTTTTACAGTGGTAATTAAGTGCAGAACACCAAAAGACAAATCAGCAAAGCCACAAACATGACAGGAAAATCAGAAACATCAACACTAACTCAAAGCAGAAGGAGTACAAATGCTTGCTGCCGATTTACTACAGCATGTGATAGTCAGGACAGCTGGAGAAAATATGAGCCTTAATAAATCTACTGTTTTTATCCTTATTTTTCTCAAGAGCTTTCATATAATATTAATTTCGATATGATGTCAACTTGTGTGTCATTAATATGAGTATTTTAATGCTGAAAATGCTGAAAATCCCTTTAAAGCAACCATAGTTATTTAGAAGAAAGAAGCAGCTATATTCTATATGTTTTTTTAATCTTATTATAGGGAATAATACAAAGATCTGACTCTATTCATTATATTTTCTCTTACTTCTCAAGTTGTTATTTTTAATGCTGTTTTGATGGCATTTTCTGATTTTCTGCTGTGCTTTTTGTTTTGTTATTTATTTTTATTTTTTAATTTTGCAAGTTTAACCTGTATATTTGAAGTCAATCAGATAGAAAATAAATATATATATATATATATATATATATATATATATATATATATATATATATATATATATATATATATATATATATATATACTGTGAATGGAAGCTAGCTAGATGTGGACATCTTTTCACTTTTTTTTAACTTGAAATGGCCTAAACTATGCAGCACAGGTCAAACATTTCCATATTATCTAAACAGAATTGTTTCAATTTGTTATTTTTCTTTAATCAGCTTGTTTCACCTGCTATGTGTGAATTTCTTCAACCTATAATGACCACACACCATTCTGACTGCTTAAAGCTGCTACAAACACCTAATCACATAGAGCACCGTTACACTGTGGCATTTATCCTCATGTTTCAAGACTTTGAGTGTATACATGCATATTAACACAATGTAAGCAACATATGTCTGGGCATAGCGGACTGTTTAAAAGTGCGTGATGTGTATTTCTTTCCATTTACACAGAACATGTGATTTATTGCCTATGTGAGATTTTTAAGAGCCAAAGGCTGAACTGTTGAACAGCTCTTGATGGCTGTCATGCTGATAAAGCAGGTTTCACCGTTGATCAGTAATGTGTCAGAAGAGATATTAGCTCTCTGAGTGTCCTGGGATGCACCCTGCACACAATTAGCATGGTCATTAGTTAAATAATTACAGCAGAGAATGGAGTAATTTAGCTGTCGAGGGTCCTAATTCTCTGCTGCTATTTCTCAGTGGTTGCTTTACCAAAGCTCTGTGGACTCACACAAAATAGACAGACAGTTAGGCCTGTTTTCCCCAGTACATCATAACAGATACTGGTTGAATAGAATTGTCCATCCATCCATTTTCTCTACCAGTTATCCTTCACAGGGACACAAGAACCCTGAAGGATATCCCAGGGGATTCAGGGAATGAGGTGTGGGACACAGGACATACTCACACAAATAAACACACACAAACACACACACGCACACACACACACACACACACACACACACACACACACACACACATACACACACAGACACACACACACACAGAGGACAGTTTTAGAGATGCCAATCAGTCTACAACGCATGTCTTTAAACTGGGGAGGAAACTGGTGTACCTGAAGGAAACCACTGTGACAATATGTAAAGTTTACACACACGAGGCAGAGGCAGGAATCGAAACATACTAAGACACTCTGTCCTTCTGGTTAAATATGAAAAAAGACCTGTAAAAAAGAAAGGCATGTGATTGTGTATGCAAGTGAAATGTCTGTCTGTTTTATTTATGTGTCAATACTGTATATTTTAATAAAATAATATATCATATAAATTATTTGCGATCCTCAATTTGTGAATTTTAGATTCCTGACCCCCATCAGAATAAAATGGATTTTGGTTGGTTTAATTTACTTAAACCTAATTTTATGTTATCTATTTATCTATTTTGTTTATTTATTTTTGTTTATCCTTAATTAAATAACTTGACTCTGGACAAACAAATATCTTTTTCTTCCAGTTCCCAAGTTTGAAATTTTAAATTAATTTACCAACAGTTTTGTTCCTGATTTGAAATAAATGGCTTTCTTTCTACTGAAGGTCAAACCTTGCGTTTTGCATTTTTCTATTCATTAGGGCTTCACAGTTAATTGGATTTTTAATTAAGCTGCCACTTTAATTAAAGATGTCAATTTGATCGCCCAGTACTCCCCTGCTTGTTTTATTAACTGCAATAAAATTGTCACCCACTATGCTCTAGAGGAAACGTTACTCCGAATCTTTGTGCATGAAGCCTGGAGGAAATCATTTCAACAGTGTAAGTCGTAATCTCAATAAACACGCATAGAGGCTTTCGCAATCCAAACTTCATGCGAAATATCTTTAATATAATAAATAATTCACTGGGTTATAGAACTGAGGATAGATTTCTATAACACTCTGTTCTTCAAATCTTATTACAATATCCGGAAATAAAGATGAATATATATCTTGTACATGAATATTGTACTGTACATAAAAGAAATGTTATATAGAGTGTTATATTCTGTAATGTAATGATTTTATTGTATAGACCAAATAAATAAAAAAATAAATAAATTCCTGCATCAAAGAGAAAACAATTCATATTTTGTGCTGTGGGTTTGGCCACTGAAATGTGACACCAATGACAATGACTAATGAGAAAATTATTGCCTGGAAAGTTCTGCCAGCTTCGTCTTTTCACTTTATGATATTCATATTTCTGTCAAGGATTTGTAGAGGTGATGGATGCAAATGAAGTCTTTTATCGTGCATGAAATTGTGTAAAAATTAACAATGAACACTGAGTAAAAAAAGCAGATCAAGTATCAACATGACGAAAAAAGTAATGTTATGAAACGCAAGAACTTATATAGGGGTGCTTATCAAGGTGACTAGGACATGGAAGGGCTGATGGGTAATGTAGTCACTGCATAATCACTGACAAGCCTTAGTTTAACCCTAACAATTTATGGCGAGTATGCTTTTCACATTCGACCTTACTAAGAATTTTTCATGGATAATTATTGCTTTCAATTGTATTTTGTGTTTCACAAGCTCTCTGTTCATGGATACAATTTTTTTTACATTTTTTTAACACTTGACTAGCAAATATGCTCTGCTGGTTTATAAGGGTCTGTGTGTGGTGTGCTACATATTGCTAGCTTATGGTCAGGTCACCAAACCTGTAAACTAAAATGTGTGTTTTTTGCCCATAGTCCTTATTATCTTATAAAAACATTCCTGTTGTAGTACAGCCGCAGTACTTCTGTCAGATCAGCTGCACACGGTAAGCCTGTGTGACCTTTCTTCCAGATGGATAGGGGCATTACTTCATAGAGTAGTGCCCCTTGTACAGCAGGTGAACACAGCACATTCTCACCCCACAGCGTGAGGTGTTATTGCAGCTCTGTCCTCTGGCCTCAAGACTTAAAAACGTTTACTGAGGGCTGTGCTGCTTTAGATGTGAATCTCAAAGAAATCAGTGAATCAGTCAGTAAATGATGTTTTTAATATTAAAATCCCAATACTTTAATATAGAGTTTACTCAGTCGTTATTGAACCATAATTCTTTACAATATGTATCCTGTGCTTATCCCAGGAGTCTCAGGGCACAAGGCAGGGTACACCCTGGACGGGATGCCAGTCTATAACCGGGCAGAATCACACACACACACACACACACACACACACACACACACACACACACACACACACACACACACACACACACACCTATACATGCACTATGGATATTTAATTTAGAGTTCACTCAACTGCTAACTTTACAAAAAATGATTGAAGGACCTTAGATACTTTGCAAATACTTTTATTTCTTTCATTTACTTGGTTAAATGTTAATAGCTTAGATTACATCCTTGAATCAGCCCTTGGTTTATGCAATGTTTTCAGGAACATTTATACAGTGTGTTTCTCATATTTATAAAACCTCTCTAGGAGACAATCTGCCGCCTCCACCTTTCTCAGCTTAATTATCATACTGCAAATGTGAGATAATGGAAAAGCCATGTTTGGTGTGGAATTTCTAGATGAACTGCACATCACAAGCATAACTCCTGCTGAAAGATGGCTAAGATTACTCAGTTTACTTAGCATTTCAAACCTAGGAAAGGAAAGGAAAGGAAAGGAAAGGAAAGGAAAGGAAAGGAAAGGAAAGGAAGAGATGGAGATGGCCTACATTGATGATCTACATTGATCGGCTCTCCGAGAACAACCAAGAACAGCAATCTGAGGCCACAGCAGGCACATTTGGAGCACTTGAAGACTAGAAATAGATTAGGTGCCATTTTTATTATCTGTATCCACTTTTGGGGGGGATCCCAGTGTGTTGAATCAAAAAGATCCTTGTAATTATAAGAAGAAATTTCTATATTATTTGTTATATACTCAAGCACACACAGTACGACATCTAGTGAAATTCTTTTCACCTGTTCCTGTCATAAAAAAAGAAAAAAGAAAGTAAAATAGAAGCAAAATAGAGTTACAGTGAAAATATATATATATATAATATATGAAAATATATACATATGAATATGGTTCTGTAGCAGAAAAGTGTGACTACTATGAATAAAGCGCAGATGGAGTGAACATGAACACTTAAATAGTTATTTGAAAATAAAGGAAAATAGTTATTTGAAAATAAATAAACAAGAAAAGTGTGATGAAATTGTAAGCAATTATAAAAATGTTTATTATGCGTTGCATAAATCTGGGTGAGGTAGTAGGTGTTGTGCAGAAAATGTCCAGAGAAGTTTAAGCTCTCGTTCTGTGTGTCGTCTTGTTTTGGAGCCTGAATGCAGGACGAAGCTCCTCCTGGTGCTCACTGTGTTGACAGTGCGAGACAAAAGACAGTACAGACAATACAAAAAACTACAGGACAAGTACACAAAATAGCATTGATCGGTGTGCATACTGTATGTTATACAGTACATTGTGCAAAAATATAGGAATCTGAACAAAGACGGTACAAGAAACTTGTGTAATAGCAGCAGTTGGATGAGGTATTGAAATGTGGTGTGCAAAAACAGCATGCAAATAGTTTAATGTGGGTGGTGCTGTAGACATGGATGCATAATGAATGAGTATTTGAGTGTGTTTTTGATTTGGTACAGTTCAGTGCAGTCGCAGTTTCCGGTACAGCTCCACAGAAATGTTGAATCTGTTTCACTAAGACACAATATGTCCCCCCTTTCAATTCTATCCTACTTCATCTCACTAGTATTGTAAATGGTGGAGAATGTTTGCCTCACATCTCCAGGGTTGAGATTTTGATTTCCACCTGTGTACATGGAGCTTGCATGTTTTCCCTGTGCTTCAAGTTTGTTCCCCAATCTAAAGACATTTGCTGTAGACTGAATGACATCTCTAAATTGTCTGTAGAGACTGGATGTGTGCATGATTGTGCCCTGTAATGGGTTTGTACCCTGTCCCAGGTGTCCCTAGGTGTCGCCTGCGTTGTGCCCTGAGTCCCCTCGGGGAGTCTCCGGGTTCCTGTGACCCTGTGATAGATAACCGACACACAAAATGGATTGATGGATCTCACTGGCCTTGGTAAGATTGCCCTACCAGACTTTTTTGTGAAAGTATTTTCCCATTTTCAGAATCAATATTATTTTAAAATGCCATTAATATGAACCATAAACCTGACCAGTCTATTATTTCAAATCAGCTCCAAATTGCACAAGTTAAACTCTCTATGTTTTCTAGGAACTTTTGTAAAGCTCAGCCCTTACTGCTACTCTATCTGTGTAAAGATATGAATACAACCCTGTGGAATTTGTGGTATCATTATGATTCTCTGTAATTTCATATCATTTTACAGCATGATGAGAGGGCAGATGGGATCTGTACAGCAGCTCGGTTGAAAGTGCTCTCGGCCCTCGGATCCAGCTGTCTGTGGTCAGCGTCTACACTGCTGGATTCCCGAGACCCCCCTCCTCTCTCTCTCTCTCTCTCACTCTCTCTCCCTCTCTCTCTGTTATGTGGCACTGACGAGGGCTGAGAGCGGACAGGCCTGGCACGGCATGAATAGGGTCAGTTAGATTTCAAATATCTGCTGATGAAAAGTGCTGAAGCTGTGTTCACAGACAGGAGCTGCTCACACAGCTACAAAGAGCTGCTTTCAGAAAGAACGAGAGAGAGGAGGGGGAAAGGATTGCTAGCTTCTCTCTGTTCTTCGTCCTACACAAATGAGTGAGAGGGAGAATAAATGCGGAAAGAAGGAGGACAGAGAGGCAGAAAGACAGGCCTGAAGGAAGAGGGAGAGATGGTTGGAGAGCAAAATGTGGGGGAGTGTGTAGTTCTGTGGCATGTCTAAGAGGCCGCACTGAAATGCTCTCCAGTACAATAGAACAGGTGTTATGCAGTGTAGAGTTTCAGGGAGGAAGGGTGCGGAGGTAGAGAAGGGGATATTGACATTCACGACTGACAAAAATGCTCAGGGAACATTGTTTTTACAAAGGAAAATGTGTTGATGGAATTTACCTTAAAAAGAAAGAGGGGATAAAAGCTGAGCTCATCTTCCTGGAGTGAACCAGAGTTAACTCACCATGCATTTTGACTTTGATCCTTTTCACAACGTAAAATGCATTAAAAGCAAAAGAAAATGAGTCATTTCTTTAAAACTGGCTTTCTTTTGTTAATGGAAAGTGACATATTGTTAATAATACTTGCATAGAAGGAAAAAAACAAATATATCACATTATCTCTTCTTAATCAAATTTTATTCAATAGAATGATGTTCTGTATTAAAGGTTGAGAACAGCTTCCATTTAACTTAATTAACACTAAATATATCCCGAGCTAATTATGACTTTCTTTTGCTTTCAAGTTATATTTATAAGTTCTGTTCATTTTTTCCCATCCCATCTGGTGTAAGTTATCAGTGCACATTGACATGCATGTTAAGAAGCACAGTAAGCACTAAAGAAATTGCTCAGGTTTTATTGTAGGTTTATATAGACTCAACAAAGCCAGATGTTAGTTGTGTGAAAAATATGCTGTGTAACTTTATACTATATGCTCACACCATGTCGTGCCTGCTGCTCTGTGAATAACCAAAATAGCATCTATTCCCAAAACGTACTGAATGTAACCTTAACTGGACGGACAGCAGGGCCATTTATACCCTAAGGAGATCATTTGGAGTGGCTTTTTTCCCCTCTTATTCTTTTTTACCTTTTCTTCTGTCATTGCTCATGTTTCAGGGGAAATCTTGGTGAATTACTAAGAAAGAAGCAAAAAAAGAGACAAAAGGAATTAAGTTATATACTGGTGCAAATTGTGACAGGTACGCTGTGTGTGTGTGTGTGTGTGTGTGTGTGTGTGTGTTTGTGTGTGTACAGTGTGTGCAGCAGTAACTGTGTGAGGATAGCAGCTGCTGTGTGAGCTAGAAGGGACAAACACACACACACACACACACACACACACACACACACACACCATCTCAGCAGACGGGGCAGCAGAGGGGGTTCAGGAACCAGCTAACCATGAAATCAGACAGATGAGTCAGCGAACGCAAGACGACATTGGAGCTCTGTGCCCTTATGGTAAAAAAAAGGAAAAAAATATATATTTGGCTGGCTCCAAAAAAGAAAAAAAAAAATCTTACAGACTCTTTCATCAGCTGGCCCTAATTCTGCCCTGCATGCTGGCTGTTCTAATGTCCTGTGCCTTTCAAAGTGTTTAATTATCCTGTGTTGGTGTATGGAAAGCAATGAATAATCTCTTTAGCATATTATTTCCTAACCTCCTATTAATCAAATTCAGGTATGTTACAAATATTTTTCCCATCCCACACCTTATTACACCAGCTGATTACAGAAGCAAAAGCATTTGCTTACAGTTTGGAAAGAAACATAGTGAGCAACAATAGCTTCAGCTTTTCATAGTTTCATCCGGCCAAGATATTAGAGTCCAATGGGCTCTAAGCTCAGTTTGACCTTCACATTTTATATCTCATCAACTAAGGTACAACTTGACCATACATCCAGACCATTTAGCAATTTAAAGAGAAAAAAAAAAAAAAAAAAAAAAAAAAAAATGCCCTTTGAGGTGCCTCAGAAATGCTTGATTAGATGGATGTTTGTCCTGAATGACCTCAGTAACTGAAAGGCCCCTCCTAAATTGGCCATAGCCTCCTGAGGCTGGGCACAGCAACCTGGGAAAGCAGGACTCACATTCACACAGCCAATCAAAGACTCAGAGAGATCAAAGGTGGCAGAAACTAATGCAAATCTTCATGGATTATCACCCGGATGAAACCGCAGAAGTGTTTTAGTGCTCTTCAGGTCAAATCCCAATTCATAGCAGGAAATGAATGGAGCAGAATAAAGTTTAAAGATTAGAGAATTAAAATAAAAATTAGTCAAACTCAATAGTTGAATTTAACATTGAATTATTCTTAAAGAAGTGTTCTAAGAATGGGTTCTAAAGAATTCTAAAGAAACAAACTCTTACTGTAAAAAAAAATAAATAATTAAATAAATGATATACAGTGTATACACTGTTCCCCAAAAGTCTCATAATTTTAGAAAAAATGGCTTCCAAAATTGTTCATCCATATATCCACACAATATTATAAATTGAATAATGAGGAGTGTATTGCATATACAGTGTGTGTGTATGTAAAATACACTCGTTGTATTAGTGCAATGTATACAGTTTGGCATATACTTTAATACTACATCAGACCTGAATGGAAAGAAACATGATCTCAGTGGTTTTGACTGTGCCATAGCTGATGGTACCAGACGAACTACTTTGATTAATGTAGATACTGGTTGGGGTTTTCATCTGGGGTATAAATGCACAAAAGCTATAGAAATTATTACACAGAATAATGTAACAAAAAACACCCATTAGGCAGCAGGTCTGAGGGCAAAAATATCTTGTAGCGATAGGAGAGAGGTCAGAGCAGAATGGCCAGACTTATTTGAGCTTGATAATTTTCCAATCTTCAGCTCTTCAGTTTGAGATATCCTATGCCCAGTGTAGCCTCAGATTCCTGTTCTTAGCTAGCTGAAACCTGATGCCGTTTTCTGATTTGTAGTTTATCCTCCTCATACTGTATGTCCGACATGCTGTGAATTCTGAGATGCTTTTTGCTCTCCAGAAGTGTAAAGAGTGATTATTTACCCTAGTCTTCCTGTCGGCTCAGACCAGTCTGTCCATTCTCCTCTTAACTTGCCTGAATGTCCAGGTCTTCAGGTGTTCCTAATAAAGTGGACAGTGATTGTATTTTTCATATATAAATTGTAAAGTTTCATTAACTTAAGCATTTCCATCTGCCACTTACTTCTTACTGCGTTTATTAAACTTTATTAAGTAAAAGTTCACTCTCAAATACTGAGTATTCCTTTCATTGCAGAAAGTACTTAAAAAACAGTCCACCATCACAATTGTCAGCGTCTGAAAAATATTTGTTTGTCTTTCTGTCTGGCTGTCAGCTTCAATTTATTGTTTTAAAAAAAGGGCATCTGTGGTTTGAGATAAGATAAGATAAGATAAGATAAGATAAGATAAGATAAGATAAGATATACCTTTATTCGTCCCACAATGGGGAAATTTCACTGTTACAGCAGCCAAGAGTAATAAAATGCAAATATATAAAAAGAATAGAGACATAATATAATATACAGTATATACAAAACAAAATGTATATATATAAAAAAAAGATGTATATTGCATGTTTTTCAAAATTTCTGTTATTGCACGTTTGAGATGAACTTAGATGGTTTTGACTTTGATAGAAATAAAAACACACAGATGGATGGATGAAATCATGGGAGCAAATACGGGTTAAATTATTCAGTATAGCCTACTAGAATATTTATTCTCCAAGCCAATACCAAATATTTGAACCAGGATCTAAATAGCCATAGACAGAGGAAATGCATTGTTAAATCTGTGCTTTTTTCTGTGAAAGAGAATATTACAGAAGGCCCTATAGCTGTTGACTTGAATTCATGGAGAGGGCCTCGCTTCATTAAAGAAAAATGAAGCATTAAGGGAACTAAAGATATATTATTAAATATATATTATTAAACAGATATGTTTGTAGGCCTCTGTGAAACAGAGTTCGTGACATGTTGCGGTGTGACGTACCATCCTATTATTTCAGCAGTTCCTTTATTTCACCTGATATGACAGCATTTGGCATGTTTTAGGTCTAACCTACTTAAATAACTACTGTCGGCTTTACAGCCCTAATAGCACCAATTTAAAATGAATTGCTGGTAATAAACAAACAAATAAGATGTCTGAAACAGGTAGAAACATGTAGCAAATAAAGGTGTCTTCTAACAGAGCTATACCATTCATTGAATATTAAAACACCAACATTGGAGCTACTGTAGGCTTATAGTCATTTTAGGTATATTGTCAAAATGTGTTTAAAAAAATCTATCTAGACTACATTATTTTTTAATGCAAAATTTAATGCACATTTTTCATGCCACATTACCAACAGTTTGCTTTAGATATCAAACAGCATTATAAAATGATCATTTGTAAAGTTCTTAACAAAGCAGTGTGGGTTAATCCATTTCTAGAAATGTTGCAGACCAGTGGTTGTTTCAGCCACCAGAAAGCACAGGCTTTTTAAAATTCTTCCTTAGACTGTGTAAATAAATAAATAAATAAATAAATAAATAATAAAAAACAGAAACAGACAATGAACAGAAATAAGAGGTAATAGAATACGATATTACATGTGATATGTAGTAGCAGTAGAGCATTATGTGCAATTTATGCTACACGTAACAAAACAGAATTTGAAAACAGTACAGAAATGATGTACTAAATGTTTAGTAAATATTGTAACTATACCATATTTTAAATGCTCTAGATAAAAAGTGTTAGCAATAATTCTTCATATCAATGCATAGATAGATAGATAATTTCCTCATCCTGTATCTCAACTCCTAACTCTACCTCTCACATTCACTGATCCATGAGTTGACTTCGTGCTGAGGCTGCTGAGCTCGAGCCTGTGCTCGACTGCCTTCTTTACACGTTCTGACAGGCCTGAGCAGCTCAGGCCTCTGCGAGTACTCGCCTATTTATTAGAGCCTTTCAGCTCAGTGTCCAGCCAGTGCAAACACTATGCCAGCTAGCTCGGAGAAACGCTGACCAAGTAAATACTTGACTCGACTGGAATAAAAGCAGAACTCACACTACTGGACACACATATGGAAAGATTAGACACAGTACAGCATGTACACAGACACACACATATACACACAAACTCACACAAAGGCATACGTTTTCCAGCTGACTTCAGGTGCAGTCAGTTGCTGGCTAAATGGTTGTGCTGGAAACGAGTGTCAGGGGTGTCAGCAGCTGAGATGAAGAGAGTGAAGTTAATGAGTGGGAAAAAACAGCAGTGTCACTGGGCGGTGGGGGGGAGAGGGCAGTTATTTCAGGACACCGTGGCCGACATCCAGAGACAGAGGCAAGATGAAAATGTTGCTAATTATATGAGGCAAAGGATTTCCAAAAGGTTTTAGACTGTGTAAAAGTCCACAGATTTTACTACAAATAAAATCTAGTCCTCAACATTATGATACAATAATCAGGTTTGGTTAATAACACAATTATGTATATTAGTTAAAGAAATGGAAAGAACACTGCCTAGAGAAGGCTGTCCATTAAAAGAGACCAGGCATGAGGACATTAGTCAGGCCAGAGGGAGCGTTCAAACCAAACCCACTTAGCAAACATGTGGAAGGAGCTTGTGAAGTCTGTTAAGTCTGTTAAGATCAAAATTGATTTATTTTGGCCTTTGCACAAAGCATTACTTTAGGTGGAAACCCAACACTATTTATCATCCTAATAACACCATCCCAGTGAAGTATGGAGACAGTAACACCATGTTTTAGGATGCTTTTTATAAGAAGGGACTGGGAAATTTAAAGGCGACTTGGATGGAGCTAAATACAGGGCAGTCCTAGTCAAAAACCTGTTCCGCTTAGTTATTTTTACCTTCTAATCTGAGATCTACTGTTGTCTGATTGATATGCTGATGTAAGAAAAACCCCTTAAATGTGTTAGAATGGCCCAATCAAAATCTAGACCTCAATCTGACTGAGAAAATGTGGCAATAATGTGGCTGCCTGCCAACAGTCTCCATATAGTCTGACAGAGTTTGAATAAATTCACCAAGAAGAATGAAAAACATTTCAGGCTCTATAGATGTGCACATCTGATAGAGACATATCTGAGAAGATAGGTGTAATTACAGCCAAAGATGGTTCTAATAAGTATTGAATCAAAAGGTAAATGCTTTTGCAACCAAAACATTCTTACATCTTTTAAATTAATGTGTGTGTGATAATAAATCTTTAAATGTTAGACATATTGCATAAATCAACTTCTACAAATTTCAGCTGGTAACAGTATAAAATACTGAAATATTCCAAGGAGGGTGAATTCTTATGCAAGGCACTACAAATGCTTCAAAAGCTATATTCATATCACAGGAACCAAGGACTCTCCAGAGCTTTCAGCGTAGGTGGTGTAGAGAGCTCAGGTAAGAGCTTGTGAAGGAGCAGGGGAAAAAAGCTGTAATCAGTTATCAGGAGAATTAGATTACATGCTCATTTTCTGTTCTCAGGGTTGAAACCCTTGTGGGAGAGGAAGTTGCCCATCACCATCACTAGTTGCCTCCACTGAGGTTAATCTTTTCCACAATCCATTCAGAGATGGAAAGAAATCTGTAAAGCACACAGAAATCAAATATCTCTCTGTTTGCTACATGCCTCAACACAACCTGTCAGCGTTCGCCATTCTATTATCATTTTCTCACCTCCACAGTTTCTTCTCACACCTCCAGCTTTCACACTGCTTTGATATTTTAAAACTTGATTCATTCTATGGTTCTTCCATTGCAGTTCCCACACACCCTCCTCTTCCCCTCCTATTCATAATCAGCAATAATAATAACATAATGTAGCCAGGTTTGTTTGTCACACTGCCCTCAAGTGGATTGTTGTGGTAACAGGGGCATGATAAAGCTTCAGCTTTAGGGGTTAATGTTGTGTGGTCAGGTAACATGTGATTGTTTACACACATGCATTATTAACAGCAGCATACAGGATGTACTTACAATCCTGTCTTTTTCTCAATAAGCATTTGTTATATAGTTCATTGAACTTAGATACATACAATGAAGCGTGAAAAAATCCATCTTTCACCTTGCATCCTTTTTGTCCACCTGGACAACCAGAGAAAGATTAAGCCTGCAACTGATACACAATGTTCAGAGCTTAATAACTAGCTTCAGGGCTTAATTACTCTCTCTCACTCACTCTCAGGAACCACTTTAGCCTGGTCAAGATTGCAATGGATCCAAAGCCTATCCCAGGAACACTGGCCGTGAGATAAGAATACACCTTGTAGGCATCACCCACACAATATTTGCACATACTCATGTCCTCATGTCCTTGGGGCAATTTATTTCTAGCCAATTCACCAACCATGATGTTTTTGGGATGTGAAAGGAAACCAAACAGCACAAGAATCCCACAAATACATGAGGTCAACATGTAAAGAAAGAAGGGTATTGATCAATTAAGCTGAAAGCTTTTACATTTTATTAGTATTGTAAGGCAGGATTATACTGTAAGCAAGTAATTCCATGTACAAATCAAAATTTGTGATATGCTTAAAACTGCGATCTGCTTTAAGCACAAATATTGAAATGACTTCTTTCTTTGCTTTCACGTTTTCTTGCTGACTCTTTGTACATTTCAGCTTTCATAGGTTTTAGTGTGTTGTATCTTGTACCTTCTGTACCTTCTGTGTGTTGTACCTTCTTTCATTATGCGGTTTAGAAGTGGCCAAGTCAAGTACTTCTATCTCATGTATGAAGGAATGGCTGGACTACAACGAGATAATTGCATTCTCCCACAGCCGGCCTTAAAATATTCTGTGACTACAGCTGAAAGAGGAAGGCCTCTGGTTAATTAAGCTGTAACCACTGAGGTGCCATCAGTGTGATAGCAGGCAGTTAAGTACAAAGTCAGTAAACCCAGCTACACAGCAGCAATTAAGCAGATGCCAGATGAAATTTTAATTAATTTGCAGCTTGCTATGAGCTCATACTACTAGAACCCTCATAATTTTGTTTTAATTTATAAAAAATTAAAAGAAAAGTGCAGAAATATGTTGCTCCAAGACTCATACCGTTACTGGAAAATTAAAAACATCCAATGAGAGGGCAGTAATACCTTGTTGATAAGAGAGGTCAGAGAAGAATTGTCAGACTTATTCAAGGTGACAGGAAGTCTACAATAAATCTATGACCACTATTTATAACCATGGTGAGCAGAAAAGCATCTCAGAGCACACACAAAAGATCGCTTTGGGTTTCAGTCCCGTGAACAGGAATCTGAAGCTATAGTGAGCACAGACTCGCTGAAACTGGACAGTTGAAGATTGGAAAAATATTTCTTCAATCTTCATTATAATAGAAAATAGTGTGATTTCTAGATGGTTTGCACGATATCCTCTGAAGCGTACATGCTGTGTTTCATCTTGTCGCCATCTTGTCGCCAAACCATTTGTTTTTAAGTTCCCTGTTACAGATGTGTACTGCACCCTATCTCTGTGTTTAGAACCATATGTTTGATTGATCTCCTGTTTCTTTAATTACTCCATTAAAAGATCATCATGGGAAATGGCCAAAGGCAACACACACACACACACACAAATTACTTACATTACATTACATTGCTATCTGTTTACAGTTCTCTGTCTAAAATCAGATTAAGACTTGCTGCTGGACACCTAATACAACATAAACTGTATTTAGGAAGAAACATTAACATGTTTGGGTCAATATGTGTATACATTTGTTTGAAATTCCAGACATGGGCAAGTCTTTGGCCTTTAACCACAGACCTTGCTTAATGCGCTTTCATTCATAAATCTCGAAAGGACAGCTTAGTCTTTAAACACATGGAAACGGTTTGCTTACCCAGACTCCACACAGCTCTATTCTCTTTCATAACAGAGAGGAAGGCTGGAAACCGGCTGATAAGAAAGGAGAGAAAGGAGGAGTAGAGGAAGGAACACACACAAAGTCAGAGAGAGAGAGAGAGAGAAAGAGAGAGAGAGAATCTCAGCAGCATTAACTGTTTTCAGACCTGTTTCACATGTGGAGGTCATTACTACAAATGATTTTTTCCAGTAATTCCCCTCAGTCACAGATAATCTTCACAATTCACTGTCTTTGCTGTCCCCCACCCTCTCACTCTCTCTCTGTCTCTCTCTCCCCTCAGCCACGGTATCTGTATCCTGATGCGTATCTGTTTTCTCTGTAGTGCAGTTAGGTCTGATTAGTGACTTTTGATAGTACTACAATGCTCATCTACATTATCACGAACATTGAATTAGCTCTCAGAAGCTTTAATCAAGTTCTTTTGTGGCAACCTCAACACAAAAAAAGTGCTTTTTGAGAGTGATGGTGTTTTTACCACTGATCACAGACCTTACAGTGTGTTGTATATAAGCACACGGTATATCAGTTGGCTGAAAATAAATCTGTTCCTTTAATAGAATTGAAATTTATAATATTCCTTATGAAAAAATTCTCTTGCCATTCCTTGAGAGGTATGAAAGAATTGGGTGGAAATGTTGAGGCTTAGCATTTAGCCAGGCAGCTGTTGTGTTCTGGAAATTTCCGAAAGAAAAGAAGTTGCTTGTTGAAATTTCTGGAGAGGTGTTTTAATAGGAAAGTCTGTTTACATCGGACACAGAAGATGATTAACAGTCTAGTTGGCTTGTAGAAGTTGTACAGACAACAGGAAAACATGCTGAATGAGCCAGAACAAAATTACCAAGACTTGAGAGAAAAAACAAACAAACAAACAAACTAAAAAGTATTCAGTGCAAGATTTTAAATGATCTGGAAACATTAAGGCATTATTTATATTTGATAAGAGCTTGCAGTTGAAAGTGACAAGCAAACCTCCTGTCTTGAGTCCCTTCAGCTTCCACACATTCTAGTTTTCATGTTCAGGCAAGACAGTGGTGTCTATTTTTGCGGAAGGAACTTGTATCAACTTTCTCCCTGTGCGTTCTTTTGGCCTTAAAACTCTGTCAAATGTGTCATTTGGTGCTTAGGAAAGGGTGAGTGATAGCAAATATGTTTTTCCAGAGGGCTACATTGATCTTTACCGGTTTGTGTTTGCTTTCTGCAGTAAGCTCTATTCCCCTCAAGGTAACATCATCAGGTGTTAGTGACTACAGGGAATGTGGAAGGCTTGTCAGTTTTTAGCACAGATTCTGCTATAGGCTAGAAATCTGTGCTTGGTCTGCAGGGGTCTATTGGGAAATGGTGTAGCATGGGGGCGCTTTTCAAAATTAGTTCTTGGATTGGAAAATCTTGAAAATCTTCTTGAATCTTGAATTCTACTCAGTGTGACTTTTTTGTTGAAATGTATTTTGAATGAGATGTTAGAGTATAAAGCAATGTCTAACACTAATATTCATCTATTTATATTTCTATTTTAAATGGCCACTGTTTGCACAAATAGCAAAAATTTGATATCAGGAACCAAACTTTGTTCATCTACAACTTAAATAACTCCCCAAATTCTTCTTAATGAGTGCTAAATACCTGTTTCAGAAATAGAAGGTCTTGGTAGGATTAGTAATGTTTGAAATGCACTTCAAACGATTACAATTAGCCTGTAGAGTAGTGTAAAGGAAATCTTTGCGGTACTTGATCCAGCTCTTCTGTACCATGCACAATTTGATTCCACTAATTAGCTTCTTTCATTATGTAAAGACAGCAACTGTTTAGTGAATATAGCAGTGAAGTGTGTGTGGTTTGCTATACATCTGGAACTAATTTATTGGTCATATTGTTCATGTTTGATGTAATTAAATGGAAGATGTCCATAAGGTCTATTAATGTCCCATATTGGAAAGGTACAGAAGCATTCCCCTAGTCTACTGCAAGAATTGTCCTAGTGATACAAAGCTGTCCACATTAATGAGGCAGCCTTTTATTCTCCTGCCAAAGCAGCTCACTAACTATGCCGCCTTTAGAAAAGCACCAAGGACACTTCTTATATCAAGTGCAGTCCTTATTCTACAGTGTTCATCAATAAGCGACTGTGACTCACTTGCCTTGTCAGGTTCTTTCTGAAGGCTGAGACTGAGGCTAAAAGGTGCCTTTCATCAGCGGTATTGTTTATTCAGCAGACAAAACACCAGGTCAAGCTTTGTGAGTCAGGAAGAGGGAAAGCAGCCATTTTAATCCCCTGCCTGACTTTTAATATACACAAACGAGTGTGTGTCGGCGCAAAGTCAGGAGTCTGTGAGAAGAGGTGAGCAAGTGTCATTTAGAATATAATCATTTCTGCATTCACTTCTGAAGCCAAGTGACCCATCCGGCTTTGCGACAAACAGCACAGCGCCTCAGGGCCTACGAGGTGAGTGTCTGAGCCAACTGCAAAACCTGCAGGGCTTTTAATATTTTATCATGGCTCATCCAGTCTAGAATATTTGAGCTTCTGTCAGAGATATTTGCTCCACAGCAGGGACCTAAAGCATGTGTGTCTGAGAGTTTACTGGGATGACTATGACTCATACCTTTTCACAGAGATCAAGGTGCAGGATTTAAAAAAGAAAAAAAAATTCATAGATTTTTCAGCAACAAAGCAAACCGATTCAAGTTGTTAAAAGGAATTGCTGTGTCCTGCCTGGATTTATTGCTAAATGCATACAGAGTGCTTTTCAGATTTGACAGAAGACATTTAAATCAGAGAACTAACATGTACAGCTTCTATCACTTTAGTGGAGTCTTGAGAGAAAGTCTCCAGGGTTAGAGAGATAGGAAAGGCACATCAACTTAATAAACAAGCCAAAAGGCTCAGCCTGTTGGGAATAGTGCATGCAGCTAAGCTCTGATCTTTCTCAAATGGAAATGAGCATACACACCCACCCACACACACCATCCTAATTCAGTCATTAAAGCCTTGGCCAGCTGAACATTTGGGACATCCCAAGCATGTCTGCTTTTAGATGATTTTAATAGGCCCGTTTTATTTTTTTTTTAAAGGCAACACCCCCTCGTTTGTGATTTTACCCCTTTCACCCCCACCTTTCTTCTCCTCATAGATGAAATTTCTCCAGGGTTGCTGTCTTTTTATGACAGTATCTGCACTCTTACCTACCAGCTGTGTCTCATCTACCCCACCTCACCATGCTATTATTTATTCTTCTTAACGAGTATATAAGAACTGATCTGTATTCTTGGATGAAATATACAGATGAAGTGATACCTAGAAGCTTTAGCTATGACTTATCCATTTATCTCTTTTTTTTTTCACCTGTGCCCAATGGTAAAACGCTACTGCAATTGTCAGCTGTCTGCCATGTAAGCAGCCTGGCCACCATTCTGGAGGACATGATTGCAGTGTTCCTATGGAGTATTGAGCACCATCAGCAGAGGCATCAGACACAGAGAAAGAGAGTGATCTAAAATCATACATATTTACTAGCATCTGCCTCACAGACATGCTATTTGCAAATCCCTGGCCACCCTCTGCCTCCTGCACATGAGACTGTGACATTTCAACAAGAGGAGACTCCCTGTGGCTTTCAGGGACCTAGGAAGAATTCATCTGCTGTGCTCTGGATTTATTCGTCTCAA
The DNA here is from genome assembly GCF_030014155.1 of Tachysurus vachellii. Lineage (NCBI taxonomy): Eukaryota > Metazoa > Chordata > Actinopteri > Siluriformes > Bagridae > Tachysurus > Tachysurus vachellii. The sequence continues at coordinate 10,503,410 of NC_083472.1, forward strand.
TACATCTGTTAGAGGAACTGCAAATTGAGTTTTTATTATTCATTCTCCCAAGGCCATTGGTGAGGTCAGAAGAACAAGAATTTTGCAGTCTTGTTATCTTATACATGCATTATAATAATAAATATCAGAGGTTCATGTTGAGACTTGCCCCACAGGATGTCAATTCAGCTGGAGTGCTGTGAAAGTCTAATTAAAAAAATGATAAGAAAAAGAGTAATGAATTAATTAAAGCCTTTTTGTGTTTTGTGGCATATGTATATACACAGCGAAGTGTATGCATATGTATTATGTATTATATATAGCAGATTTATATATTTTTTACTTTTATATTTTTAAGTGCAAATAATTATTAAAAATCTTTAAAAATTCTTTAAAATTGCATGTGTAAAAATATTATATATGTGTGTGGTCCAGTTGTTCCAAAAAAATATATATTTTTTTTAATAATCATTATTCCTTGACAACACTATGTAAATACCTCTTGTGAACAATTAAAAAAAATAATTTTGCCTTTCTAAATCATGGCCTACTGAGCTCATTTAGCTCCATAGTGTTATTAATAAGGTAGGAAAAATGCAGCCCTATACATTTTTATGAACATTTTAAGTAGAGAAGGAGCAGTAGTACATGACTGTTTATGACAGTATTTTGGCTTTTACAACAATTTAGCTAGTTTAACAGTACTCAGTAGCCACCAAGATCTTGTTTTTTATAGCAAATAATTAAAGTGAATGATACTTTCCACAAAACAAAACCAAAGTGTAAATGCAGACAGTGTGTTTATGATGAACAGAACCATTTCTATTGTAATATACCATACTACAATGATTCTGGATAGAGGGATTAAGGAGAAGATAATGACCATATATCAGATATGCATGTGTACCTCTGTGGCATTGTTTTCTATTCAAAGCTTTTTGAAATACAAGACAAATGTCTTTCCCTTTTCCATTGCCCAATTTTTTGGATGCCTTTAGGACTTTTGTGTGGTTTCTAAGATGTTGTTGGGCTGGAAATATTTGCTAAAAACTTATAAACTCTAGTCAATAATACACACACTTCATTGTTGTAGTCATTTATTTACATTTATGGCATTTGGCAGACATGTTTATACAGATTAACTATCTATTACAGGGTTGCACAAAATATTCACTAGAGAGATGTCTGAATTATAAGTAAAGTGTGAATGCCTCTCGATATAAAGACAGTTGCTAGATTTCCTATTTTATGTGTATGCTTTCGTACAAGAGTTGGTCTTCTAATTTAACGACATTTTGATAGGTTTACTACATAATTACATTTTATTTAAAAAAGTAATTAAAAAATAGTCACAAAAAGTTTGTTTTCTTAAAGGACTAATGAGAAAAAATCAACAAGTGTTCAGGCTTTTTAATTAAAAAAAAGTGAAGCTCAGTCCTGAATTATTGTTAGTTACGAAGGTCAAGAGAATGTAGAGCTTCATAATGAATACTATATATAGAAGGTGTAGAATGCATTCCAAATGTATTCTTTAAATGCCTTTATTATTCGAAAAGAATGATTTATCTGCATGTACTGTATTATGAAGGATGTGGTAGCCTAGTGTTTAAGGTGTTTGATTACTGGAAGGTTGTGAGTTTGAATCCCAGGTCCACCAAACCGCTGGACCACTGATCAAGGCTCTTAACCCTCAAATGCTCATTTGTATAAAATGAGATAAAAATGTAAGTCGCTCTCTATAAGGGCGACCTGCCAAAATGCGGCAAGTGTAAATTACTCCACTGGGTATTTGAGCACCATTACAGGTTTAGTCTGGTGTTAAGTCAGTATGAGCCACCAAAAAAAAAAACTTCATGCACTTTGGTCCTACAGGTTTCTGGAAGTGTAATAGATTGATGAATTGTGTTTTTCCAGAAATTCTTCCTTCCACTGATGATTTAATGATAGTGGTGGAGATCACAGTATAAAACATCAGTCCACAATCTCTCCTATATTTTCAGTCGGGTTGAGACCTTGCATGTGCGTATGATAGAGTGTGATTTACATAATTATCTTCCTCATCAAACCTTCCAGTGAGCCCTCATGGTCTGTGGATTGGGAGCATCATCATCCTGGAAGAGACCACTCCCAACTGAATAGGAATGTTTCATCATAGAATAAAGGGTTTGACTTGAATAGTCAGTGTGTGTGTGTGTGTGTGTGTGTGTGTGTGTGTGTGTGTGTGTGTTGTGTGTGTGCATTAAAGAGAAAGGCTCCTAGATATCGTAGTTTCAGTGTTACTCCCTCTCATGCCCTGTCATTATAATTTTCATGATAGATGCTTTGCATTGCTGCAACCGGATCCAATTTACATGTGAATAAACCCAGATAATTGGATGAATGTTGACTTGTGGGTCAGCTGAATAACAATAATACGAATTGTATTTGTTGCTTCACGTTGACATCCCTGGTATGCTTTAGTGTTAAAAGCAAAATGTTTCAGCACAGGGGCTGGAGAAATGTTCACAATGTTCCTACGGTATTTTCTTTCATGCGCAGTTTTACATTATCAGTAAGACACATTTTTTTTAGAAAGTCTGTGAAACAATGTGTGCTTTTATGTCTGTGACTCACTTTGCACATCAAAAAGGAACGGGCTTTACAAAACAGAGGTGTAACTAATGTGTGTGTTTGTGTGTGTGTATGTGAAGATCAAATTTTCCCAAAACATGGAAAGAGTGCACAGCACAGCGACTTAAGTAAAAGTTAAACTTTATAGTACTCTATACTCTATATGTTATACTACTCTATACTCTATACTATATGCTACTATATATGTTATACTACGCTGTACTCTATACTGATCTATACTCAGTTCTACTATATACGCTATACTACTCTATACTCTATTCTACTATATACACTGTACTATTCTATACTTACTATATATACACGCTATGCTACTAATATATACACCTGTAATTTTCTCAATACTAGCAAAAGCCACCACAAACACACCCTCAAATTTGAAATTACAAAACCACCCTAACTACCATTTCCTTCCCTGTACAGTATACGTAAAGAATGGTCAACATGGTTGTGCATGGTGTGAAAAGTATAATGTCCCAATTCTCTACTTTTAAATTAGTTTATAGCATTAAAGGCTGTAGATCAGCTAATACATAAACTCAGAACTTAAAATAATCCTCAACAATAGAACTCCAGTGTTGTGCTGTTGTCCAGTGTTGTTGTTGTCTTGCAATTTCAGTTTATAGTAGATCATCACTCAGTCCTCTAGCTGTAAAAATGCAGTTAAAAGTAGCTTTGATGAGCTTTAACTGCTCTGACAATGCAAAACAAAATACACACTGTCATGGAGACAACCACTGTTTTCCCATTTCATCCATCAAGCATGTTGAGGTGGGAAATGACATTATAACAAACACCACTTACAAGGTATTTCAAATTCAGAATAAGTCTGTTAGCTAGTTAGGTAGGTCATGTTTTGTCATAAAAGTTAGCAATGATGCCTTTTACACATTATACTGAGTGTTACCTTTAGGCTATAGGAGTACATACAGTAGATGTTTGCAAGGCAGACTTTTCCTATGGAACATCAAAACATTCATACTGTAAATCACATAATCTGGATAGTCTAGCTCGCTCAGCTACTTGTAAATGTTTCCATAGTTTGGATGTTGAGCTGTGAAATGTGTTATATTCACAGGTTTTGGCTAAAAAAAAACTATGGGCCAGGGATGCTCATCTCTATTCATTGTGTTAGACATTGCTGCTGCTGCTGTTTCTGCTAACAAAAAAAATGTGTAAACTTTTGTCAGGAAACTGCCTTATTTTGATTGGGCCATGTGATATCTAAACAATTTGGGTATTCTGTTTTTTATTTGGCTTACAGTTTTTTTTCTGCAACTTTGATTAAAGTAAATATGGTATGTAATATGTAGTTTTTTACTTTCCACCCCTTTTCTCAATGATAGGATGATCTGTATGTTATATTCATAGAATATATATATTCATTTGTATATTATATAAATTATAAATTACTGTTTATAGTAATAACCATATATTTTGTTACAGCATATTGTATATCCTTCTGTATATCTGTATATTTGTTCATAGTATGCACACAACTGTAAATCACTCTATATTACCACTTACTTAACTTATTTAAATATTGTAAACACTGTATATCCTGCACTTGCTACTATTGAACTCTGGTTAGACCTAAACTGCATTTTGTTGCCTTGTACATGTCTAATGACAATAAAGTTGAATCTAATCTAATCTAATCTAATCATTTGTCTGGTCTCCACAAGAAAATAGCTTTATTTGCTATTACATTAATAGTGTTAATAGTGATTTAGTGACAGTGTAAGGTCATAAGAAGCATTGTACTAGAAACATGCAAACCTCTGTGTGTGTGTGTGTGTGTGTGTGTGTGTGTGTGTGTGTGTGTGTGTGTGTGTGTGTGTGTGTGTGTGTGAGTAGGAAATGTAGGACTGGGCCATAAAAAACCCAGGACAACAACCAAACATAGGTCCTGTACCTTGCTGTTCCTCTGGATAACACACTGGGACAACTAATAACCCATAAATGATATGAGGCTAAGAGAAAATGTCTCCAGAGCCACACTCTCATATATCATACACACAAGCACACACACACACACACACGCACACACACAGAAACTATTATAGAAAAAATCAACTTCTGTAGTGTTTCTAGTCCTGGTCTTTTTCTGTAGAAAAATGAAATGCTTCATGAAAATGAAATTCCTATTCTACTTTTCCAAAGCCTGGCTGTCTACCTATTTTTCTATCTATCTATCTATCTATCTATCTATCTATCTATCTATCTATCTATCTATCTATCTATCTATCTATCTATCTATCGACCTATAGATTATTGGTTTATTATATCTTATGTAATAAAGCTGGGGTCCTGCCATAAATTCAGCTTTGTATTGTGACATCCAGAATAAAATCTAAAATTTTATTTGAAGGCAGAGAATAGACATTTTGTTTTTTTTTGTAAGGCATTGCTCTAGAAGAGTTGCAACATCCCCTGTGGCACAACCCTAGATAAATAAAGATAAAAATTCCAGTTACACCTTTAGCACAAAAAAGATAACCATTAACTGTGCTTGTGTGTGCGTGTGTGTGTGTGTGTGTGTGTGTGTGTGTGTGTGTGTGTGTGTGTGTGTAAGAAAGAGAGAGAGAAAGAGAGAGAGAGAGAGAGAGTTATAACAGATACAGCAGCCATTAAAGTGACTTAATTTCAGTTAACATGATTAACAATAAATGATTGCACTCACTGTTCATTTATGGAATTAACATACAAATATTATTTTGCCTTTCTCCAAATACTTATGATATTTATTTTTTGTTTTATATTGTTATCTATACGTTGCCACATTTATGGCACTTGGCAGACTTCCTTATCCAGAGCAACTTACATTTATCTCATACATAAAACTAAGCAGCTTAAGGTTAAGGACTTTGCTCAGTATCCCAGCAGCAGCAGCAGTTTGGCACAACTGGGATTTGAACTCAAAACTTTCTGAGCCCAACATCTTAAACACTGACCTATAATTACAGCCTCAGCCTCACCAGTTTGATTGTTAGCTCAGCTTTCTGTTTGTGTGGAGTCTTGCGTGTTCTTCCTCTAGGGTTTCCTCCGGATTCTCCAGTTTTCTCTCACCTCCAGTTACTTTATCACAGCTATAAACAATCATTCGATCACCAGCTCACACAAATGCAGCTTTTCTGAAAACTTTTGGATGACTTCCTGAAAAATCCTTGCTTAAATAATAGTACATTTTTTGATCTGTTTAGTTTTGCATGCTCTCACATGTGTCCATGTGGGTTTCCTCCAGCTTCACCAGTTTTCCTCCCCCTTGCAGGCTCTCGGGTGCTTCAGCTTCTCTTCTAAATTGCCTCTAGGTATAAAATAATGTGTAAACACGAGTCCTAGTCCTGGAACTGACCTCCTATTCAGGGTGTATTTTTTTTTCTATGCACTTTTGTGCTCAATATTCACTAAATAATCAAGTATAATCATCGAAGCTCAATGGATTCATAAATTAAAGTATTATTAAACTCATAGATTTGTACTTTTCTCATCTTTCAATGCAGCACTATTTATCTTAGAAGTCTATACTCTATATTATATGACATCACGTAAATTGGAATGGTTACTTTTTTTAGTAAATTAATAGTTTAACTGCACCCTGGATACAAAACCTTCACTTTTCAGCACTTTCAGAGACACATGTCTCACTCCTGTAAATTAGTGGTGTGTTCTGTTAACATCTCCACAACAGGACTTGAGAATTAGCTGAGATCTGTGAGAAGATGCTTGGTGTCAGAGCTTATTCTTAAGTCAAGGATGGCAGGAGAACAGTAGGAAATCCCTTAGTGATAACACCATATAAATCCTTCCACATTTAAGAGCTATACTAGCTCCATCTAAATAACTCTCAAGGGAAAAAGAAAGAGGAAGAGAGATTATGTGTGTTTAAGTGTGGGTGTTTGTGTGTGTGTGCACATAAAAAAGAGAGTGAATGAAAAGGAGGAAATGTAAATATAAATGGTTGTCATGTGATTGATGGCGAGCGGTGTTAATTGTCCGGCAGCTTGGGGCGATAAGCTGCGTTCTAGTAAGCACCATGTCCTCCTCCTGTCTCACTCTGCAGTGTATTTATGGTGTGAATCAATTTTGCTGATGAAATATTTATGGCAGTCACTTTCTGTAGTGGAGAAAGCCATTCAGTCATGAGGACAGCATACAATATTCACCTCCGGAGGGGAGACAGCAAGACAGGACACGTTTCAATATCTGCACAACAAGCCTTTGTGAGAGCGAAAGACAAAGAAAGGGATAGAGTAAGAGAGACAGAGAGTGGAAAGAGAAAAGGGAGAGGGTGACAGAGCACTTGTGCTATTGCTCTGAAATGACAACATCTAAGCGTAATGGAATTGTAACCTAAACCAGGGGGAAATTTATCTTCTCTTTGTATAACATCAATATCATTTTCCCTCATTACTCCATGTTTTCCGAATTAAAATCAGCTTTAGGCTGTGTCATGACCACAGAGTAGCATGTCAGGTACTTTAAATGTAATGTACATTTACAATGTAAATGTACACTGTAATGTAATCCACAATGGATTACAATAATGTAATATAATATAATGTAATTTACAATGTACACTGTAATGTAATCCAAGCCTCATTGACAGCTCTGAAAAGTGTGTTAAATAATAATAGCTTTTAATATTAATATTAAAGGATTAATATTAAATGTCATTTTAAACAATTACTACCATCTATGTGCAATAGTCATTTTGACATATTTCCCTGTTCTTTTCCTACAGTATATTTGCAGTTCAAGTCAAATATTTCTGTAGAACACATTAGAACTCTAATTCCTTAAAGTTTGGAATAAAATATGATCATCAGCAATGAGGTGGTGTCATATGGACTGCTGTGAAGTTATACATTTTTGTCTTTAAGAGCTTTATTATATTTATAACATAAACCACCTAATAAATGATGTACTTTAAGCATTATGTACCGTTTAATGACAGAAAATAAATTCCAACATAAGCATTAGATACTTTCAACCCTTTTGTTTATTTGTTTTCTAAAAAAAGAGATATTAGCTCAAAAAATGATTTAGGCGAGAGAGGTTTGCAAGTTTGCAATATTAGCCAGCTAATTTGACATTGTCTGCTTTCAGCTATATTCTAACATGGCTAAACCATGGAAAATACCCCCTGTAGGTTCACATGAAACAAACAAAAAATTCTAATTTTAGCTAGCTAACTGGCTGTTGTTATTCCACAAGCTAAAAGGCACCTATGTTGTGCACTATGTGGTCTACCAGCAAGTGTATGAATTTTAGAAGTTTAGTATCATCTCAAATGGAACACTATTGTTTTGATACTAACAGAAAAAAGCTGTTTCCCAATTGATAGAACATCAAATGCTCATAATACAATGACGTGCATTAAGTGAATAAATGAACACTTTTTGTAAATGTAATCAAAATAAATCACACAACAGCTAATTAAAAATTCATGTGCAAAATAATTCTTTTACCTTTAGAGTCATCAGCCTTCTTGATTTTTTTTACTCAACAAGCGTCCGTGACTGGTAGCCTCATCCACTTAACGTAAGCAAAGCAGCGAGCAAGCAAGCGTATATGAAGTGTCCAATATACCATACCTCATTTTTTCAGTACAATAAGTGCATTATGTGGATAGAAGTTGATTTTATACTATAAAATGGCATAGAATAGTGCATAGGTATATGATTTGGGATGCACCTATTAGTACTTTTTCCATAATTTGATTAAATGTCATTTTTGTAATTACTTACCTTATAACAACTATAAACGTTCATTCAAACCCCAGCCTCTTTTTTTTTCTTGATGATAATAAGTCAAATGCAGCTTGTCATGTTACCAAGACACCTGAAAGCACAGTCATCTCTCCTGAAGACTTTTACACGATGATCTTACTCACTTTCTGCGAAATCCTCTGCATATATAGCACATTTCTAAATCTCTTAATTAGTTGCAATTACCTGCAGTGTGTCTGTGTGTGAGCTGTTACCATAGCAACAATAACATATTACAACAAGCGTGTTTATATATATAAATATTACTAATGTAGTGTATAACTAATAATGATATAAGAGAAATCAGCATATGCTTGTTATGAACTTTTTTGTACTCAGTTCAGCAGCTTTGCCTATTCCTTTTTTTTACTCCAACCATTTTTTACTACATGACCAAAGAGGTCAACTTCAATCAAGGGGCAAAAAGGTAGGTTTTTTTTTTTTCAATCTTGTCAAAGAACCCTTTCTCTACATAAACCCAGGTCTCATACTGTGCAACAGCGAGAGTAAGAGAAAAAAAGGACAGAGGCCTGGAGCACAGGTAGAAAGTAAGCTGCAGTGGGAACAGGAAAGTTGTTGCTGCTGTAAGATGGGCTTTGAGTCCTAAAGCTCGAGGGCTTTGAGCCAAACCAAACTCAGCTCAAACAGCCAGAGGGTTGTGAGCTTTACCTGGCTCAGGATGAGATGTGCATTCATGGAATTTTACTGCTCATACCTGACCACTTGCACAGTGCAGGCGTTTTACTGCTTTCCCATGTTTGTGCCACCTGTACAAACCTCAGCAAGGACGCAGCAATTAGCTGCTTGGGGATCAATTTCAGAGCCATAATAAATATATGCGGTATGAGCACTGATGTGAGCGAAGAAGCCAGGAGGCCTGTAATGGGATTTAATTGATTTGCAAAGTAGCTGAATGGGTTAGTGCTGCATTATTGATCAAGAGAAACGTAGCCACACTGCATTACATATCTTACGACAGAAGTATAATGGTCCACCAGTCACAAAAAAGGGCTTTACAGTAGTTGATCTTTTCTATAGATGATCATATCAGATTCAGAGAATATCACAAAGAAACCTCATGAGAGCATCTAAAGAAAAAAAATCCTTTCATGAGTCAGCTGGGGAAATATTCTTTTTGCTTTTTATTTATTTATTTATTTTTTTTAAGAAGAAATGCTTCCTGAGCATTTTCAATGCCAAAGTGTCCTTCAAAGAAGCTCAAATGAGTTTTCAAAAAGCTTCTAGAGAGGACAAAATGGCTTTCAAGAGCACTTCTCTTGCTCAAACATGCACATGTGGAGTGGAGTGGTGGTAGGTGGAAGTAGCATGGTGTAGACATGGAATCCAGCAGCATAAACATACTCCTACTGTGAACTTGCTCTGTTGGAGTTTCAGAAACAAGGAACCATATATTGAGTTTGTGCCTGTAAAAAAACTCAGCGGTGATCACTGAATTTTTAAATGCCAAACAAGATTGATGTTTTGTAAATTGTGTCTTTATTGCTGAAAAGGAAGAAGAGGGCAGGAGAATGCTAGCTACAGAGAAAATGTCAGTAACAGTGAGAACTAAGCAAGGGATTCTGTCTGGAATCTTACATCTATAATGTTATACAGTATATTATGTCTCGGTGCTGTTGAATGTTCATGAACTCTTAATGCCTGATCCACAATCTAACTATAAAACCAGGTTTATATTTTTTACCATTATAACTACAGTTCTTAAACAGTACTTTACAGTACTTAAGCAGTACTTAAACAGTATAGTACAGTACTCAACAGTGGCAGCTTGACAGTATTTTTTTATACCCTGCAAACCTTTTACTGTAAAAGTCATTGTTACACTGCCGCCTAGTTTTTTACTGCAATTAACTACATCATACATAGTAGTAAATAAAATAAACAAAATGCTTTATGACAAATTTCTGAGGGAGTTTAGGAGGCTGAACTATATACAGTAATCATCAAATATTTCATATATATATATATATATATATATATATATATATATATATATATATATATATATATATATATATATATATATATATCTTTTATTTTATTTTTTCTTATTCTTTTTTAATTTTTTTGAACAAAGGCCCTGCTGGATTTAAATCATCCCTCTAACACAGTACTCACCTATTCAGTGCAGTTCTGTCAATCAACACAAAACAGTATCTGATCTGATACAGTGGCACTCACATGCAATATAGGGTTTGTGTATATTAGAGTCTCTCTCTCTCTCTCTCTCTCTCTCTCTCTCTTTATCCCCACATTGAAAAGCCATGATCTCAGGCATTGATTAAGCGAGTTTGGAGTAGTGTGCCTCCTGAGGAGGAGTAGAATCAGTCAGGAGAGGCCCGGAAGACTGAGGGCGCAGAATCATCCTAGGCAAACTTTGATGTGCCTGATGAATACAGATCAATAGGGAGTTAGAGAGAGAGAGAGAAAGAAAGAGAGAGAGAGAGAAAGAGAGAAAGAGAGCGAGAGAAAGAAAGGCACTTTATAATGCAGAATCCCCATAGCTTTCGACTGGATGGTCTAAAAGAAAGACCAACGAATGGAGTGCAAAGCTAACAAAGCCAGGCTTTTAATAAAGTTTACTGCTGTGCTTTGACTTCTGGAAGACTCTCACTCCTTCTGTCGATGTCACCTAGTGAACAGTCACATGGTGTGGGCAGGTATGACTTAAAGGAGGGTTTCAACATCACTCTCAAATTTCAATGCAAACAGAAGGCTTGTTTTGGTGGGAGAGTGAACTTTATCTGAGGTTATCTCTGTGTGGGTGGGTGGGTGTATGTGTATAGGAGGGGGTGTATGTGTGTGTAGGAGGGGGTGTATGTGTGTGTGGGCATTTTTGATGTTTCATCTTGAGTGACACAAAGCAAATTCATTGCCATTATCTTGCTTAAAATGTGGAAAGCCATGGGTGAGTAATTAACAGGTCAGCCTGTGAGTTCTGTTTAGAGAATCAACCAAAGTCATTCATCTTTAAAGTGTCAGGTAAGAAAGGTTTAATCTTTCTCCCAAAAGACTTTGGTGATTTGTTTTGACAACAAATGAAATTTTAGTAGGCTTCATTTTTACCATGGGGGACATGTTGGCTTCATGGTTAGCTCCCGGGGTTAGTGGTTTGATTGACTATGTGCAGAGCTTAGTGTATATTCTCTCTGTATTCAGGGTTTTCCTTTGAGTACTCCAGTTTCAAGATTCTTTTTATTGTTACAATATTGAGTACATCAATATTAACCCCTTCCACCCTAGCCAGGACAGAAATAATATATCCTTTTGTTAAGCATACAAAGTCTGAATGTATCTACACATGCAGCATGGTAAAAGTATGGGAAGAAGCTCAGCTGTAAGACTACAAAGACCATCTCCACTAAAACAAAACACAATTCCAACACCAAGCAGCTGAATAAACAGGCCGAAAAAATGCATAAACAAAACTGACACAAGCAATCGTTACAACCAACCAGATTCTTCAGATTCCAACGGTACAAGGATAGCACTCTGCGACCAAAACTCACCGAACCGGAAGCAAAAAAAAACAACACTTTTTTTTATTAACCACCGTTTTTTTGCTGTGTTCCATTTTCTCTTACTCTGAACATCTGACATCCTAAGCAGCAGAATTATTCAAATACACCTTGTAGATTTTGAGATATATTTGTTTAAATTGAGCATATTGTTTCAAGCAAGAGGCTCAAAAACAGGCCTAGGGTTAAAGAGGATAAAATAAAATACATTTAAAAAAAAAAGTGAGTCGCCCAGTACAAAGTCAGGTGCTGTACAAACAAACTGATACAATTTCCATAATTTATTTGTGTACACAGGTTTCATGTGATGAGATGAGAGATAAGAATCCATATGAGAATCAATCCAGTGACACTACTGTCTAGCAACAGACACATTACAGCTGCACTATTCTACCATGCATGTTTTTAAGCAGCTAAATTTATATACTGAAGCATAATACTACATATATAAAATGATTTTAATAATTAAGTTATAGCATTAAGTTATAATGCTAATCGCCATCAACATCACCACCAACATCCTCATGAGATTTCACAATGTATTTAGGTTTCGTTAATACTAAATGAGGGGGCACGGTGACTTAGTGGTTAGCACGTTCGCCTCACACCTCCAGGGTTGGGGGTTCGATTCCCGCCTCCGCCTTGTGTGTGTGGAGTTTGCATGTTCTCCCTGTACCTCGTGGGTTTCCTCCGGGTACTCCGGTTTCCTCCCCCGGGCCAAAGACATGCATGGTAGGTTGATTGGCATCTCTGGAAAATTGTCCGTAGTGTGTGAGTGTGTGTGTGTGCCCTGCAATGGGTTGGCACTCCGTCCTGGGTGTATACTGCCTTGATGCCCAATGACGCCTGAGATAGGCACAGGCTCCCCGTGACCCGAGGTAGTTCGGATAAGCGGTAGAAAATGAATGAATGAATGAATTCTTCATGCTCAATTTACATTATTTAAAATCGTAATTAGATACTTGCTTACATTAAGTTTAATATAAATAATAAAATCATGTTTTTATTGAAAAATAGAATATTTGTATGTAAGCTAGAGGTAATGTTTTTTTTCTTCAATCTTTTTAGTGTAGGCTAACTGGCATCTTATAATTTGTGTGTGTGTGTGTGTGTCTGTGTGTGTGTGTGTGTGTGTGTGTGTGTGTGTGATTATGATTATGCCTGTGATATAGTCATTTGTGTCAATCTCCTGTGACTGTGTGTATCATAAGCAGTTCAGAAAATGGATACATTTTTACCATTCGATAGTTTCTCTATAAGTATTAAAGACTTTTCATCATTTTCTCTAATATATTCATTGATTCCCAAAAATACCATGCAAGAAAAACGTCATTACACCTAATGCACAGTGGCCTACTTTGGAGATTGTTGCTTCATGAATTTCATGCAGTAATTATACTTAGCCATTCTGTCTCCCTCTATTGGCTCTAGACAGAAATTCCCAACATACATGTTCTCATTCATATCCAGTAGCTGTACACTTTCTACACCAAAGATTATGTAGAAAAAGATCACCTGGACTGTTAATATTCTAAAGTCTTAAAGTATACCAGTTTAAAAAAAAAGTATATGTTTCATAGAATGCTCTTACTTACATGTTTATGCTACATCTGAACTGTTAAAGGACTGTATCATAAACTGTTTTATGTTAAAATAGAACTTAAACACTAAACTTGCAGATTTGAGAGATTTTACAGTGTTTTTACTGATAATGTTGATTAGTTGTTGTTATAATTATTATATTATATTATTATATATATAATAATTATTTATTATTTATACATTTATTGGAATGTATAATTTTGTTGTAATTAGTGCCGACTTAGTGCTGGTTAACTAGTAGAATCCTGTTGGTAATGCTGACTGTTTGCTCAGAGTTTAAGCTGTTTTTTTTTTTTTAATTTGCTCTCCAAGATAATCAGGTGTGGAGAAGTAAAGAGAGTGTGGGAGTCAGAAAGAAAGAGGATGTGTCCATGCCTACATTCTTCCGCTCTAATTACTGTGAGGGAGATCATGCTGAAAGCTGAATGTGATGATCGATGTGGACAGGTACATTCAAAGCTTCTGATAATATCTGCAGGAACCAAGTTCCTGCCAAGTAAACTGGAATAGAGCAAGGTGAAGTTCTTTCTTTCTTTCTTTCTTTCTTTCTTTCTTTCTTTCTTTCTTTCTTTCTTTCTTTCTTTCTTTCTTTCTTTCATTCATCTATGTTTACTTAAATTCAAGGCATGATTCCTCTTATAAGAAGCTGCTCCTAAGACACGTTTGTTTAATGATTACTGCTAAAAGGCCTGTGCAGGGTTAGTGATTAAAGGAAGGTGGCTTTAACACAAGCCCTCATCAGTCAACAAAGTAAATATCCTTCCTTACTCTCTCTGGTTATTCGCCATCTGTGAGGTGTAAAATGTGCCTTCTAGATGAAAGGAAATCATGATCTTTTACCCTTTCAGTGAGAAAAGCCAAAGCCTCATGATTGACAAAGTTCTCCTTCCTTCATCTTTACAGGCTCTAAGAAGCTTTTCCGTCTCAACGATTCTTTTTTTTCTTTCTTTCAATAAACCTCAGTCAGCAGGCAACTCAGTGGTCAAATTCAATGCATCCCTCAACAGGCTGTGGGTCACATGATCAGCATGCAAACACTTCGGATTGGCTGTCTCTAGTTTCCATGGAGACCGAACTCGGTGTGCCTTCCTGGGAAAATGTAAACAGTCGGTGAACACTGGAGGATTTAGATAAATTGTTTTCTAATCTTGTCTCTCATTTCCATGGTGCAGTGGATATGATCTGACAAAAGGGGACAGACAAAGATTGTGTGTGTGTGTGTGTGTGTGTGTGTGTGTGTGTGTACAATGTGTGTACGTGTGTGTGTGTGTGTGTATGTATGCAAATGTGTGTATGAGTGTGTGTGACTGATTTCTGTGTTTATGTGTGTGTATACGATGTGTATATGTGTGTGGATATGTATAAGAATATGTTTATGGTTTGTGTGTGTTACTGATTTCTGTGTTTATGTGTGTGAGTGTGTGTATGTGTGTGTGTGTGAGAGAGAGAGGGGGGGTATGAAAGTACAAGGTTATAGCATCAACAGTCTTTATTTAAACAAATAAATAATATGAAATTATGAAAACATCTCTAATTGTCATACAGTGTAATTAAACAGTTATTACACAGCAGCTGTAACTTGAGATTACACGACACCTCATATTATTTGCTTTTGGGGTTTGTTTCTATATCTTTCTTTTTTTTTATATTCTTGCCAAACACATTTATCCGTTTCCATGTACAGTGTCCTCTGTGTAACAGTTATTATCATGTCATGTGTTGGCCTTCACCCTGCCGTAAAGTCAGTGGAGTCAGATACCCCTTTCTACTGGCCGCTAAATACTACAGGCCAATGCCATAATTACTTCTTTTATTCAGAACACAGCATCATTACTGCTGTTTGAATCCGTTTTAGGAAGAGAGAATTAGTGCTTGATTGACTCTAAGTATTTCCATGGGACAGAGATTAGCGGTCAGCCATGCATGAAGAACAAGCTGAGTAGATAGGATGGAGAATTCAGGGAGAGATGTGTGTGTGAATTCAGAGAACTAATGTGTGCATGCGTGTGTGTTTGTGATTGTGTGTGTTTGTGCGTGTGTGCGTGTGTGTTTGTGTGTGTTTGTGTGTGTGTTTGTGTGTGTGTTTGGTGTGTTACAGAAATATTGATTGGATGTTGGCTGGCAAGCATGAGGAAAACCCCTTAAACCCCTTTAATTAAAAGAAAGAAAGAAAGAAAGAAAGAAAGAAAGAAAGAAAGAAAGAAAGAAAGAAAGAACCCTAAAAAACAATTTCCTTTAATTTGCTTAGTTATGATTACATTTTGATTTAGATTTAGCATAGCATCAATTAGTGGTTTTGAGAATAATGTCTGTAGAAGAACCTTATCTGGAGTGTGTGTGTGTGTGTGCTAATAAAATGTGTTTTATTAAAATTTTGTTTACTCATTTTATCATGAACAAAAACATTTCAGGATCAGACTTTCCTGCCTGGACAATTACAGTAGATGCCGCTGATCCTAGAAAATGCCACAGTGAGACAAACAAGCTTTGTCAGTAAAAGCTTCTTGTTTACAATAATCCGAGGTCACTGTACCTTTTAGCCTACCTTGTACATACAAACATGTTTTCCACATTCCATTTCCAAAAGCTAATTTGATTCTGTTATTGTATCTTGCTGAATTTAACAAAAGAGGAGGATATTAAATATAATTCCATATGCTCTTTTCTCCATGCTGCTCACTTACTGACAGATTATGACTTATGACGTATCATTTGTCACAGAGTTTTATTCTTGCACATTGTAAATGATGTACACCACTGATTTAGGCAGTTTCATGCTCTGAGGTATTAACAAGCAGCTAGTGCGCACTGCCAGACAAATTACATCTCAAAGCAGCATCTACGACTTAATAAATCTGTGCTTCCTAATGGTGCCCTAGTGTAGCCCATTTTATTAGGAGAAGTGAAGGTACAATAAACTGTGGTAAATCACAGTCATGTTGCACTGCAGACCATTTAGAAATGTCTCATCTCATGCCTACAAGACATAAGAGTAAAAAATTGACCCTCTAAAGGTTTTGTGTGGATAAAAACACATACAAACCTGAGAACTAACATCTCTCTAACAGTGTCTTAGCTCATAGATAGTATACTTAGACCCTGACCTTTTTGTACTACAATGCATGAGGATGTTTACAATGGAGTAATATTGATATTTTACAAGCTTAACTTTTACTTTTACCTTTTTTTGTGTTAGTCACTGCACAATTGTATTCTAAAATAAAGGTTGTTTCAAGTTGGACTGCACAATATCGTTGTGTGTTTTTTTTTTGCGGTTCGTGATACATTAAAGAGCAAAGTTTGATATTTATAACTGACTGAATGGCATTGTTTGGTACATTGTAGTGCCTGAAGACAATTGAAGAAAATAATTAATGATTTGACTTCAGTTGTTGCTTTTTGCCTTAACAATTATTATTATTATTATTATTATTATTATTATTATTATTATTATTATTATTATTATTATTATATATTTTTTGTAGTTCAGCTTGCTTGAAATTATTAAGACATGTTTTCCAAGTTAAATGAACACAAAAAATGAGTAAACCTAATGATTTTGAGTTTTCAGTACTTACATTTTCTCTGAGCATGTTGAACAGGTTTTCTATACAATTTTAATTAGGCTTTGTCAAATTAATAATTAATTAATTACATGGAAATTTTAAGGTAATCCGTTTATTCACTTTTTCTAACGTGTTACATATTACGCTGGGCCAACAGGTGAATCTCAGATCCACATCTCAAGACAATGGATTACTATAAGTTTCATTTTGGAAAACTTGTACAATTGATTATTTTGAATATTAAAAATCTTAAATACTGACAATAGGAGTTAAAAAAAAGAAATAACTAAATGGGCTTATCATGACTGTGGGTAATCATGATTAAATAAATAAAAATAAAAATACTACATGGGCTTCAGTGCATGAAAACATGTAGCCTTTGCCCTTTTAAATTGTTGTGCTGTAATTGAGGAAATGCAGTAAGGTTTTCAGAATGCAACCATTGGACATCTTTTAAAACATGTTACAGTAGAATTTGGGATGAAATCAATCTGTGCAGGTATACAATACTACTAAAATTACTACAGTACAACAACTGCTCAGCTTGAGAACTGCAATATTTTATTCTCTCAATTCTCCCTTTCTGCTTTAAAACTCATGCTAAAACAAATCGCAATCTTGTTGCCAGAAAAAAAATCAATCATAATAAATTGCAGATGAATGTGCAAACAGTCATTTACATATAAATTTGACAGCAAGCAAACACTGCATGCAAATGTAGAAAAGTAGCATGTTTCAACCCTTTGCAACAGTGATCCTTTTTTGATAAATAGGGCTTATTAATCACCCTATATTAAAAAATTCCCTGTGTTAGCAAGAGAAATTAACTACAGACTGAAAAAACATTAAGTTTTCATTAGAATGGGTAATAAGCAGCACTAAACTACTAAATTACTAAATACCACCAGTGGATAATTTGGATATAATTTAATCTGTAACTTTTATATAAACATTTCTATATTAACATCTCATATCAGAGCACTATTGCATTCTCAAAACCTGATTGGTCAAAAGTTTTTTTTGTTTTTGTTTTACTAAATGAGCTCTGAATATAGTGTCGTCTGTGATCCAAATCACAAATTTACAACATATTATTGTCCTTTATAATATGCTTCAGTTACTATAGCAACAGCTCATTTACAAGTACCTGTATGAAGAACATTCCATATAATGTAAAGCAAAAAACATTAATTAACCAATTGTGTTATTAATTCAAGAAAAATGATTTAGTCATTTATATGATGAAGCTTTCTGTACTCCAACATTAGCTATTTGTAACGGCCAGTAAGTTTCTGCCAACAAAGAAGCCTTCAAAACAGAAATTTGCATGTGCTTTACAATTTAATTATACTGTTCTATAATCATTTCATTTTTTTCCAAGATAAAAATGTAATTGTTTAAAATTTGCTGTGGTCTAATTAGCATTAAATATGTTTACACATTATGATGTTATTAGAAAACAGTCTGTTTCGTGATCCTACAATATAACTGCGGCTAATTTAACCATGCTTTCAGAAAGAGCGGCTGGTTAACTGCAGTTTTCTGTCATCTCTTTTAAAACCCCGAGATTTTTTCCATGTGAACTGGAGAAATTTGCCAGAACGCCATATTTTAATTCACAGTAAGAACAATACATTTTTACACATTCAAACACACGTGAATCCACTTTCATCTGTATCAGAACCAGCAGGTTCAGAGCTATTATTTTCCCCACAACCATGAACCTACTGAACTCTATACTACTGTAATGAGTCTGTCTGTGTTTTGCCCTGTTTCTGTCTGCTGGTTTGCCCTGCTGTTTATTGATTGCCCCGCCTCTTGTTTGTTGCTATGGACACTCATTGAATTCATTCATTCCCTCTTGTGTGTTGTCATAGTTACTTATTGTCTCTGCTTTGTGATTGGTTCCTGTCTGTTATATCTACACTGTTTGTTCAATTCCCGTTAGTTGTTTGTTAATTAGTCGTTGTTTAATGTTTCCCGTTAGCTCTGTGTTCTGCCTAGTTTTGCCTGCCTGTCTGTTTATCTATTTCTTGTTTTTGATTAATAAATGTTTAAACTGCAATTGGATCCTCACTCGCCCTTGCCGCATCGCGACAGAACGACTAGCCAACCATGGATCCAGCAGAAATCTTGTTTTGTTTACATCAAGAGGATTCCCCAATCGAGGAATATGTTGATGTGTTTGTGGACCTGTGTAACCATTTGGACTTCGGGGAAAAGGTACTTAAGGACATGTTTAGGCATGGACTAGAGGACAATTTACGCTATTTGATGCCTTTTGGCTGAGAGATGGGGTCTTTCACAGACTTTCACAGTTAATCTAGCATTGCTCTTGGGCAGGTCCTCTCTAACCGTGAGCAGGGTAGAGATGGATGCCGGTCTTAAATATTTTTTGGGGGGGGCAGTAGGCATCGGGGTCCGTGGGATACGGAGCCAAATAAGCCACGGACGCCCGAATGCACTACATTAACTCTGTCCAGTCCAGTCCTTTGTACGCCTGTTACCGAGCCTGTTTACAAGATGGCTGCCGCCAGTCCCGATTCAGTTCACAAGATGGCTGCTATACCGGTAAACCCAGTTGAGGCCTGTGCGAACCGGTTAGTCCCAAGCCTGGCAGATACCCCGATGGTGTCGGTTCGGGCGGCCGGCATTCCTAAACCATCTGCTTCACCAGCCGGACCGATCGGGTCAACGGAACCAGCCGGACCGATCGGGTCGACCGGGTCTTTGGAGCCTACCGGGTCGACCTGATCGATCACGTCGGCTGGGTCAACCAGAATGACGGAGTCAGCCGGTTTGACCAATTTTTTAATGGTCAATGAGTCAACTGAGTCAAGTGATTCTACCAAGTTCAGATAGTCAACCGAGTCAAGTGAGTCACCTGATTTGTCCAAATCACCCAATTCTTCTGAATCACCTGAACCCAAGTCTCCTGAACTGCCTGTCACGGCTGGAAGGTTTGAACCCGTATCATCTACACTCTATCACGACTGGAAGGTCCGAACCTGAGCCTCATGCACTTTCTGTCATGAGTGAATCGTCAGAGCCAAGTAAATTGTCAATGCCAAGTGAATCACCAGAGTTAAGTGAATCGCTAGAGTCACTAAGGTCACGTGAGTCTTCTGCACTTTCTGTCATGGCTGAGAAGTTTACATTTGAGTCCCCTGAGCTGTTTGTTTCGACCAAGTTAGCAGAACCTGAACTTTTTGAATCTGTTGTCCTGGATCTTAAGCCTGTTTTTGAATCCCCCTAATTTGCTGTGTCATGTAATTCAGCTAATATGGTAACGCCCAAGATCCATAAACTCTCTGCCCTTGCCAAGATGGCTTTGCATGACTCTCATAAACTTACTGCCCTGCCTGAAAAGGTTAATTCTGAACTCTCTGCCCTGTCCAAGATGGATGACACTGAACTCTTTGCTTTGTCTAAAATGGCTGACACTGAACTCTTTTTCCTGTCAAAGATGGATAACTATGAACTCTCTGCCTGGCCCAAAATGATTATATTTGAACTACCCAGCCTATCTTCTCTGTCTGTCTTTAGTTTTGTCTCCCTGGCTTTGTCAGCCTCTCTCTGTCCTGTCCCTATTTACAGGCCCAGAGCACCTCCAGCACCACCATGGGTTGCGATCCCGACCAGTTCGCTGATTACATCTGCAGCTCTGCCCTGGTTACATCTGCAGCTCTGCCCTCCAGTTATGCTCTGGTCTTTGGTCCTACCTGCGGCACCACCCTGGCCGCCAACTCCGCTATGGTTTCTGGCTCGACCTGTGGCACCACCCTGGCTTCCAGCTCTGCTCTGGTCTCTGTCTCCACCTGCGGCACCACCCTGGCCGCTAACTCTGCTCTCGTCTCTGGTTTCGCCTAAAGCTTCACCCCGGTCTCTGGTCCCGCCTTCGGCTCCGCCCTGGCTACCTGCTCTGCCGGCTCCGCCCTGGCTACCTGCTCTGCCGGCTCCGCCCTGGCTACCTGCTCTGCCGGCTCCGCCCTGGCTACCTGCTCTGCCGGCTCCACACTCTACACTACTGTAATGAGTCTGTCTGTGTTTTGCCCTGTTTCTGTCTGCTGGTTTGCCCTGCTGTTTATTGATTGCCCCGCCTCTTGTTTGTTGCTATGGACACTCATTGAACTCATTCATTCCCTCTTGTGTGTTGTCAGTTACTTATTGTCTCTGCTTTGTGATTGGTTCCTGTCTGTTATATCTACACTGTTTGTTCACTTCCCTGTTGCTACTGTAGTCGTTGTTTAATGTTTCCCATTAGCTCTGTGTTCTGCCTAGTTTTGCCTGCCTGTCTGTTTATCTGTTTCTTGTTTTTGATTAATAAATGTTTAAACTGCAATTGGATCCTCACTCACCCTTGCCGAATCGTGACAACTACACAGCTAGGACTTTTATTGTCACACTAATACTAATACTTTACTATCTGTAACCACAATGCAGTTCTGCTATACATTCTGTTACATCTTTTTTTTACCAATTACAATTGTAAATAACTGTAAATTCATTTCTGACCCTAGTTTACATATTTTTATGTATATTATCTGTACATACAGATAATGTATATGTATAATATACATTGTTATATGTATATTATAATGTATAGTATCTTGGTTACTGTTGACATAGATTGCTCAAAATGCACACATTTAAACTATATATATACATACATATATATATATATATATATATATATATATATATATATATATATATATATATATATATATATATATATATATATATATATATATATATATATTAGTATGTGTATGTGTGTGTGTGTATATATATATATATATATATATATATATATATATATATATATGTGTGTATGTGTATATATATATATATATGTGTGTGTATATACATATATATATATATATATATATATATTTATTTATTTATTGACATATTATAAAAATATATCTATCTATGGATGGATATTATTCAGTTAAACTTATATCATTATATTTCTATAAGTAAAAACTTCTATGAATGATTTTGTGGCTGCAGTGAAACTAATAGTAAAAAGTATGTAGTTATGAGTAGTTAAGAGTGAAGAACGCACCAAAATCTCATAGAAGTCTAAACATTAATAAATGCTTTTGTGCTGTGAGTGTATTGTATATTCTAAAGGTTTGAAATATGATCACTTAATTATGAGAAGTGCTGCAGGGAAATCAAGTGTTTCTTTACAAACCTGAGAGTCTTTACAAAGAGTCTGTGTTAAGGTATTAAACTGCATATACACAGAAGGATAATTGCAGATTATGCAGCATGCAATCTTTCCATACTTTCAGCATTGCTTTACTATTGAAGTGCTTGTCTTCTCATGAAAAATAAATAAAGTCATATTTTTTTCCAGAATGGAATGTCCAGAATATCCAGAATGGACTGTATGGCAGTAAAAAAAACTTCATCTCACCATAAATTAAAATAAACCTTCACAGTTTCCCTTGTGAGAACCAAGCAGCAGGAAATCAAACTCCCACAGCAAACTGAAGTAAAGCTGCCCAATTGGCAGAGCACTGTTCAAACATGCTTTCCTGACCTCAATGTTCCTTCCATATTCTGAGTGTAGCAGCCTGAGAAATGTAATGAGCAAACAGCACACTGTGTCCCAAAACTTATCTATACAGTATGTGTATAGAATTGCTGCATGTCAGGCTAACAAGCTCAGTTTGCATTACTTTGCCAACATTCTGGCATGTCTTACTTTTAATGACATTCTGCAAAAGCACATCATAGTTTATAAGAATTTTTCGTGAATTGAAGATCACTATAAATAAAGAAGGAAAATAACTATAAAAAATCTTCACTATAAATGAACATTGGATAATGCAAATGTAATTTGTTAGCAGTTTCTACTAACTATGCAAATGGTTATTTATTTAATACACCGAAAATAGAAGTGCAAAGAAGAGGAATTAAAAATTCTAGAACAGGCATTAAATCATGCAGATCCAGGCCAAGAGCTTCAGTTAATGTTTATTAAACATCAGACTGGGCAAAAATGTGATCTCTCTGACTTTGGCATGGTTTGTTGCTGCCAGATAGGCTATTTTTTCAGAAACTGATGAACTCTGGAATTTTCACTAGAGTTTACACCTTGTTGGTGAGGGAGGTCAGAGGAGAATGGCGAGACTAGTTTGAAGTAACAGGAAGTCTTCAACTTCGACTTCCAAACTTCAACTTGGAAACCCTGCTGTAGTTCTCAGTTTTTTTGTATGTAATTTTTTATTATATAATAATTATTTTTCAAAGGGTATAGGCTTTACTTATAAAATGTATGTAAATAGTAATGCAGGACAGGTTGTGTCAACAATTAAGTATGAGTGAATCTGAATAACATTTAGGGATCTGCAAACTTATTTAATGAGATGTAGCATTGCTTGACTTGAATAATATTAAACCTGGGTACAGTTTGCACAGAGCATTTACACAATGTTAGATCTGTGTGAAATATAAACTATGAAGACACATGACAGATTACATGACCAATATGTTTTTAAGGCCATATAGGCTCCGGTGAATAGAGTGTTCCAAGTTTTATAGTGTTACAATTGGAAAGAAACTTCAGACAATTCATCATGAACCCACCCACATGGAAAGAATCTATATGTGGATATATGCGCATATATGAAACCTATATGCAGCGTATATGCACATATATACTGCATATATGCACATATATGATAATATATATGCTGCATATATGCGTATATATACTGCATATATGCTGCATATATGCGTATATATACTGCATATATGCTGCATATATGCGTATATATACTGCATATATGCTGCATATATGCGTATATATGCCACATTTAGGCAAAACTGAGGTGCATATATGTGCATATACAGGAAATATAGGTCTTCTGTATTGCTTCTTCATATTCACATATAAGCCCTATACATACAAGATATGTCTTCTATATAGCTAATGGCAGGATCTGGTCATTTTGTAGCTCATATCTCATTTTGGCAACTGTCATACATGATG